>NC_133352.1:27606124-27846124 GCF_030506205.2 Paramisgurnus dabryanus
AGTAAAAATTTCAACTTTGTATAGCCCAACGTGTGGGTTTGTATAGTTCACAAGAGGCAGGACAAATTTGTGTGCAAGAATATCAGTTTCCAACCATGCAATATATAAAAGTCCTGTATTTTCGATTGACCATTCGCATGTCACGTTCATTCTTAAGAGCATGCACAATATTATAAGGCAGCTGAAAAACTTCTGGTGAACCTTCACTCATTGGTGGGGTAGCATCTTCAATATACTGAGGTAGTTTTTACAGCATCAATAGAGTAATACTTAGTTTATAATCAGAATATAATTAGTTAAATAATCATGCCTAGCATTCATTTATTTGTTCAAACGCATTTCATTAATTAAGGGTTAAATTGAATTTGCTAAAGAGAAACACTGCGAGATGCAGCAGTGCCCAGCTGTAATCTGCTCATGATGCTAAAATGTAAACGTGAGAAGTAACCGTGCATATAGTTAATTTAGAGGAACATATCAAAGGAGCATCAAGACACTAGATTAATACTGCATAGTAATCACAAGTTGTTGTAAAGAGGCTACATATGCCATGTAATAGTTGCAGTGATATTTGAATCCTACTTCACAGCATAGATTTCACTTTTTCAGTAACTATATCCTAATAGCGAAACCCACACACACACACACACACACACACACACACACACACACACGCACGCACACGCACGCTAGTTCTTTCACATTGTAGAAACCATTGATTTTTGCAGCTTGCTCAATGATCCTCAAAATTTGAGTGAGGATTTCACATTACGATCCTTGTAAACAGACGAGAAATTAGAAATCAGGGTGATGGGGGTCTTAGCAGGTTTCATTAGCCTTTCTTCCCGATCCTCTCT
This sequence comes from Paramisgurnus dabryanus, assembly GCF_030506205.2. NCBI lineage: Eukaryota > Metazoa > Chordata > Actinopteri > Cypriniformes > Cobitidae > Paramisgurnus > Paramisgurnus dabryanus. The sequence continues at coordinate 27,606,982 of NC_133352.1, forward strand.
GCTGAAATTCCTGCAACAGCTTTGTGTACCATTCTGGTGCCTCTGGACCAGATTTCCCTGATATTTCATTTTCGTACTCATAATCGACAGTGAGTTCCTCATCCTTCTGTACAGCATCGATTGATCGGATACATTTAATTAGCCCAAAACGAGGATGGATGAACCTAAAAGAAAACAGCTGTGTTAAAATATGACGTAAACAATGTAAGTTCACAGTCACGCGCCTTTGTTTATCGGTCAGGATATAGAGACTAAACTGACCTCTAGAACAAATACCTTGTGGAAAATAAAAACAAGAGGGGCAGTAAGCATGGATCAACACTGTGCAAATTTGGCATCCCACTCTAGAGTAAAATCTACTCTACAGGGACTATAGACGGTTTCATCAGACTTGTGTGTGGTGACGCGATTAAGCATCTGAGCGGAACTTCTGGTCTCTGTTTGTTTAATGGCGTGACTAGTTGCTAAACTGAACTCTTAAACAAATACCTTGTAGAAAATAACAAACGTTTTGGTTTCCTAAAGACGAAGGAAGACAGCGATCATGGATTATCGCTATTTGATGGAGGGTTTGGCAACCGATCTGTAGTGCATATAGTTAGTACACATTTTACACCATAACGTTAGCTAAGTGTAGCTTTATCTTGGTTCGGTCTGCATTTCCATTGCAGTTTAGTGTCGCTACAGAGTGGGTGGGATTATAGACTTAACATTACAGTTGTGCCGCCTCTACTGCTGTGACCGCAACGAAAACGCGATAGAAGCAAACACTCAACACCAGAGCATCACAGCATGCCGATGAAATAGTCTCCTTGATTTTTGGCATGCATTTTTTTCACAATTAAAAAGGAGTTTGGGAACTTGTACAACAAAGCATAGAAGGCAACATTTGGTTTGCTCGATGGCACATGAGGGTGAGAATCTTGCATTTAGAAATGATGCTGGTAGTGACGATTCTCTCTGACCAATCAGTGATATGCAGTGTTACACACCACATTTTAGTATCAGTACAGCTTGCTTAAAAGCTCAAAAAAGTATCAGGTACTAGGTGCTTTACACAAAAAAAACCTCACGAAAAGCTTTACTATGCCATACTATCCAATGAAAAAGCGGCATGTGTGTGAATGTAACCAAAACAACGGCGGCCTACAGGACTGTGTTTGTTCTGCTCAAGACACTTTAGAGTTTATTACGTTTCTCTTAAGAATGTATTTCATAGACCATGGTCAATTGTTTAGATTTATTGCCGTGTAGAAGAATACATATATGTTTGAGGCTTGTAGTGTTTCTTTACAAAATAACATCGCCATCTACTGGCCTGTCTACTGGCATGAAAATATTCAAAAATGAATGAAAGGAAAAACTTTCGTTTTTTGCTCAATCATAATACTACTCAATGTAAGAAAAAAACACCTCCTCTGTATATTTACAGAATATAGATCTACACTCACGTGTCATATTTGCAGTTGGGGGTGAAGGAGTGATTTGCCTTGTGCCCCAGGGATGCACAATAATTCTCGGTCCGATTGAAAGGTTCCGGAACATCAATCACGGTGTCATCATCCAATGAAATGGTGTTCCCATTTCGAGACCAGTCACGACTGTCCACCTGTGAGTTTGAATATTAATAGGAACCAAAATAATGATTTTTAAAATATTTTAAAAACCATTTGGAACAAAAAAAAACATTGGAGTGATTTCCCATGATATAAATTAAGCCAGAACTATGCCTTGGTTAAACTTAAATAAGGATATTTAAATTGTTTTCACAAAATACTTTAAAAAAACATTACTGATGTGCATCTTGAAACAAAACAATTGCACTGATGTATTTAAAGATATGTCAGTGCGAGCTGTCAATCAAACATGCATTTAAGTCTTTGACTACTTTAACCCTGTCGGGGAAACCGACCCAAAAAGTCTTAATAACATAAAAAAAAACATAAAAACAAATAAACATACTCACCTCTGAATGTGTGATACGGACACCATTATAAAAAGACATCACTGTGTTGGCCTTGGCTTCAGTTTTTGCAAACAGCCCCTCTCCAGCTCCAGAGATAAGCGACTGTGCCACATACACACTGTTGAGAAACCAAAAGACCATCAGCTTTCAGCTCGAATCAGCAGCTGCCAATACCGTACCAAGATTTATAACTTGGGGAACCAGCTGAACTTAATAAAAAAAAAAGTAATCTGGCACTGGAGAAAAGGAGCACTTTTCAAAGCAAAATTTGATAGATTAAGGTTTACATGGTTGATCACAGCTTGCACCAACCGTTGACTTTCGTAGGGGTCGGGCAACAGTTTATGACCAGCGATACAAGAAGAAGTGGACTTATCATAGCGATATACAGCAGCTAAACAGTGGGAAAAGAAATTCATGATTAACATAGAAATGATTATATGCTTAAATCAAAGCTCATCTTAAAAAAATTAAATAGTTATAAAAGATGATAGTTTTGAGAAAAGAAGCGCTGTGCACAGATTAATTAGAAAAAATAAATACAATTATTTACTTTTTCATAAAATGATATATAAACATCATTTTATCTGCAGAGTTATAAGTCGGTATAAGAGTATAAAGAAGAGCATCAACTAACTGTCTGGATTAACTGTGAAGTGTGGTATGCCGCTCTCTGGGATGGTAAGAGTAGCAAGTTGAGCCTCAATCAGTTCTCCATCTACAAAGGAGCCATACAGAGCAGTACAGCCATCAGGGTAGACATATGCCACAGCCTTTCCTGTCATCTCTCCATCCTCATTTACCTTCCCCACCAAACAGCCACCTTCCTTCATAGGACAAGTGAAGAAAAGAAAACAAAGTGAAACATGGATCCAAAGGCATTTATACACAGTGAGTGACATTCAAAGTTTCCTGCGGGTAACTACTAAACATTAAAGCAATATTACATCTCTCACCTTTCTTTAAAAAGCAAACCTTGCCATTTAGGTAAATGTAACAAACAAAATCATGAGCTTCCAATTGTCCAAAATGCATGCATTTGGGTGATTCTCGCAAATTAGACTTATGAGGTGTCATGAAACATTTTGATAAAAAAACGTAAATGCAAAGTAAGAGTATCAAAATAAGAAGCATACAGTTACAGACATCTCTTCATGTACTATTTTGCACATGATTTCAAATGACATCGTACAAACCAATTTTGTTGTTTTTTCCACATTTAAGGGGAAATTTTTCATTACTGCAACGTGTCCATGACTGGATTTGGGTTCTTTGACATGGAAATATTTATAATTAAAAAATCTAAAAAATAAAAAGCTTCAGTGCATGTTATACTATAAACATTTACAGTAAAGAAACATGTGGTATTTGGTGAGCTTTGGTAAATGTAAAGAAAGACAATAATAAGGAATATAAATGTGTCCAAGACCAATTTTCTCATCCTCCGCAACAATTTTCAATCATTGTTTAAGTGCTCAAGGAACTAACATTTTCAAATAAATTTGTGGGAAGGGACATAATTGACTGTGACACTCAAGATGGCTACCAGGTAAGCAGTTCTCATTCTTTCTTTCCAGATAAAAGTTGAAATTTTGTCTGTCATAGTACCTAGACAACTTTTTTAGTTCTCATTACCAAAACTTGAGTTTGTAAATGCATATATTTAATGTTATGTCATGTTGCGGTAATGATACTTTTTGATAATGCTAATCTAAAAAATTTAAATAATTCTATAGGAAATATTTTTTAAATAATGGTTATTGTAAGTTCAGACCTTAATATTATGTGTGCAAAAAATTGGCTTCAAGGGCTTTTAAAAAATTCTGATAGTGGACACCTTCTAAATCTGGATTTTGTGAGAATCACCCACTTACAACATTGTGGCACAATCAACAAGCACTGCTAAAAATGCCAGAAACACATTTGAGAGATTTTAATTTGTATTGAACTAATATTAATTTAATAGCCAATTGCTTAATGCCAAGCAAAACTCACTGGGTAGTAAATCCAACACATGCCACAGCGGATGTTGTCCTTGTACCGGCCCCTAAAAACTAGATGATCATCTGCATCAAACTCATGAGCAGGTCCATTGAGCTCGCCATCTACATACGTCCCATGTAAAGCACCACCGTCCTCATATGTGTAAACACCCTGGCCCTGCAAAGCATCGTCTACATAGAAACCCTCCAGCGTACTACAGAGAAAAATAACATGTTTGGCCTTTATTAGACAAGACAGGGGCATACAGACAGGAAATGAAAGTAACAGTATCAGCAATAGACCCCAGAATAGACCCCAGCTTTGTTTTCTGTAACAGCAGTACAGGCACACTGGCCACAAATAGCTGACATCAGCATTTTTAGTAGGGCTGCACAATATATCACATCAGCATCAACATTGCAATGCCTGCATCTGCAATAGTCACACTGCCGAACATCAGAGCATATTTTTTAAGAAACACTATTTTGGACCCTTTTGCCAGTGGTACACAATATACAAAAGGTTTTGGATGGCAAAAGGAAATCACAGCAATAAAAAAAATAAATTAAATTGCAATATACATCGCAGAAAATCAAAACATTGCACTGTTAGCCCCCCCTCAAATATCATGCAGGCCTAATTTTTAGTATGTTAAAAAATTAGGACACCAGAGATGGGAATTGGAAAACATTAAGGGAGTGAACTACATCTAAAGCTGTTAGTAACTGTGGATATGCCTGTGCGTGCATTTGAAAGATACTGCCTCGCAGTGACTAATAGACCTTTATTAAATCATGCTGAAAATCAATAGGCTGAAGTCTTACTGTATACCTTCCATCAAAAAAGAAGAATTTGCCTTTCCCATTCTTCTCCCCATGAACAAAGTGCCCCTCAAATCTGTCACTGGATGAGTAGGTTACAGTACAGAAACCATGGGGCTGGTCATCCTCATCCAGTGGCCCTAAAAAGAAAGGCATTGTAATCAGAGCCAAGACAAATAATAAACATGCATAACACATTAACAATAGCCATTCAGTCCTCATAGCCACTCAAAAAGGTAAACTATGTATAAATTGAAAGCAGTCAATATACAATTTAATAACACATTAGTTTAAATGAACCAGGTTAATACCATTAGTAAAGACAGTTATATCAGATCACACACATCCATTGTTTCATACTTCTTTATTGTCAGCCAATTAAAATCATCTAAATGTATTTTAGCATCCAATTAAGTAAATTAAGTTTTAATAAACAAAAAGCTGCTGGCATAAAATGTAAGGCATACTGTACAAAGTCAAATGTTAATTTGATCAACAATTAACGTAAAACGTGATTTAAATTTCGAGGGACTTTTAATTACAATTATTTTAACCACGTGCCTTTAAAGTTTTGTTCATGAAATAATTTAGCTTAGAAGATCCGCTTCTTTTTAAGTTTACTACTGAAATGTTATAGGTGTCCAGAGATATACACTTTATAACGTATTATAATGCATTTTAAAACCGCAAACATTGTCTTTATAGCATTTATACCGTCGTCTTACAGTTGTTGCTAATTTAAGTTCAGCCAAAGCCTCGTGTCTGTTAAACGCGCTAGTAATGTGACTGCATAAAAGTTCATCATGACAGCCAAGACGACAACAAAAACAAACTTAAGCACACCGTATCGTTTGTAAATCCGCTTGTCGTACCTTCCACCACTTCTTCCATATTGTCATCATCGCTTTCCATGTTTGCGATTCCTTCGTTAATTAAAGGGCACTTATGTGTTTGTAGGAGCTATATCCCGCTGCAACCCTGCAGCGCCGCATATTACGGACACACGATACATGCGGCAAGCCACCCGTCTAATGCCGGAAGTGAAGTCGAACCATATAGCATATGGTTTAAGCCAGATCCGGTTCTTGTTAGAGTCTTGCTACAAAGACTTTGTAGCGTTCTTATTTTCGCATCGATTTATATGTAAATATTTAAACGCAATATATAAAAATGCTAATAAAATATGAAAGTCTTATTGTTTATTGACATCCATTTGCATGTAGTAAATCAATATTGTTTTTCATTTCGATAAAATATTATTTAATTTATGGTCATCACCAGTATCCACTTAATGTTAATTATGTAACAATAGTTAGAGTATGAACGTGTAATGTCATCCTTTATTTTTAGAATGAAGAAAAACATCGGCAGATGGCGCCAGCACCCTTCTTGTGCCTTCATAATTCACTCAGTTTTTATCACATTCAAATGCACTTTAGGTAAATTATATTAGTAATGTATGTCAGTGATATCTGTAAAGTGGACCTCAACCGGAGCCGGAGGGGTCTGGTTCAATAATATAATATTTATTTTATTTTGTTAGACTCAAAAGTGTTTAACTCAAATCTCTCTTTTTTATTACAAAAACATGGTTACTAACGTTACTGTGTTAACCACAAATTAACCATGGTTTTGCTAACGATAAACATAGTATTTGTAGTTAATCCAACGGGTGATCGGTACGCAAAAACATGGTTAATTTTTGTAAGGGCATGTTTCCCAGTCATTTTGAATCAATTAAAAAACTTTCAATAAAAAAGGTTCTGGTTTGTTTTCGATTCAAACATCAAAATCATATATCATGTATTGAGACACTCTCAAAACGAATCCCCTACAGAATAAAATTAATTAATGAAACATAACTTTTAATAATAATTTGTTTTTATTTCCAGCTCAGACATACTGCAATTTGACGAGTGTGTAGTCTTACAAAAAAAAAAAAACTGGTTGCTGCTGTAGTGTTCCGGTTCTTGATCCGGTTTTTCCTGAAACAGCCAGTTCGTGCGACACTGCGCAGACCGATTTGAATGTCATAATACCGCGAGAGCGGTCCTAAATTTCAACTTTTAGTCGCTCTCGCGGTACTGTGATGTCATAGGCTGATCGGTCAGCGCAATGCTGCGTGACATCCAATCTTATTTGCTTTAGGCGGGACTTAGGGAGAATGTTGTAATAGTCTACTGAATTCTACGAACGGTTTGTTTTCGGAGTTCTCTAAAACTAATCATTTTCATATAAAACATGACTTCTGATGAACCAGTTCTCCTCGCTGCAGTGTCGATACTGTCTGCTCTCCATATGGGTAAGTTGAAGATGTCAGAACGCAAAAAACACATTTCATGTTTATGTTTATTTTACGATTTTGTCCTCAGACTTAGTCTTTTACATTAAACTTTGCAAAGACCAACAAAATGTATAGACGTATATCTAAATGTATAGATATAAATGTATATAGCTATTAACAAGTTTATAATTCAAATATTAGAACTCAGGTTTTCTAAACAAATGACTTCAATAGGCTATTATTATGCAATTTTTTATTGACACACAGTGCCACCCAAGTTAGGCCTTAGTTAATTTGAATATCAATATAATATTATTCTTAAAAAATATGCTAGACAGTTAACTTTCTAGCAAAATAAGATGTTTTTTTTTTTTTTTAGGTTTTCAGGCGAGGCGTGTGGGCTGGTCTAGGATGAAGTATAAAATTATACCACCTTCTGTTACGGGACCAGCTGAGTTTGAAAGGACATTTCGAGCTCAGTAAGATCACAGAGCTTTCAAATTGCATCATTTATGCTCTTTATTCCTCAGAACTTACACTTTTCATTTGTAACAATTCACAGTCTGTATCAAATGTTAAAACTTTATTTTCACTCAAATGGCGAGATCACTTGGTGGTAACAATATCTAATGCTCTTTATCTGTTTCTGTAGCCAGAATAGTGTAGAGTTTTATCCCATCTTCTTGGTGGTATTGTGGATATCTGGCATTTTTTGCAGTGAAGGTACAGTATGTTATACAATACATATAATATACTTCATGCTAGAAAACTACAATAAAAATGAGAAACTGCTAACTATATAAGGAATAATTGGCGATGGGGTGTACATAATGTTTTTTTTTTAAATAATTCTGTGAATTATTCCACCTATACCATTGTTGCCACGACATTGCTCTGTGGTCACCATTTAAGACATTTGACATATTAGTTGTGCGTTAATTGAAAAATAATGCATAGCCATGAAAAATTTCTCAATCCAATCAGAATAAAGCATTCAACAGCCCTGTGGTATTAAGCCTAAATAAATAATCATTTCATTTCACCCTTTTTTAAGCAATGGCTGCTCTTGGAGGACTTCTGTATATTGTGGGCAGAGAGATGTATTTTATTGGCTATATTAATGAAACACAGAAAAGGTAACAATTTTAAACAATTAAAATCTAAGTTTTTAAATATAACACATGGTTATTGTTTTTAGTGTTTTGCTAAGTGAAAACCTTTCAGCTCAATCTTTTTTTTGTTTTTGTTTTTAGGTTGCCAGGGTTTTATTTGGTCATATCTGTTATATTGTTCTTATCTGTGATGGCTACCTTTGGAATTATTCAATCATTCTTGCACAAATACCTTGACATCAAGCTTCGCTGGAGAAAATAATAGTATTTTAGCTATTTATCAATGTTGTCAGCAACATTTAAAACATATTTTAAACATTAGTTTGGCAGAAGTTTGATTATTCTGTCCTGTCAATCATCACACAAACATCTGTAAGCAGCCTGCACACTTGTTTCCCTTTTCCAGTTTCCCTTTTCCACCAAGGACAGAAGGTCAAATTTGATAACCATTATTTGAGTAGCAAGATAACATAAAAATCTGAAACATTTTGTGATTATGATTCCAGCGTGTTACATCACCTCACTTCAAAACAAATGTGTAAATAAATTGATTCACAAACAGATAGTTTTTGAACTGACACATTGGAAAAGTTGTGCAGGCTTTGCAGATTTATTTAACACTTTCTTTATAAAACAATAAAAATACAATTGTGTAACTTGACTTTTGCACACACTTTTAATTGTCTCATGTTCTTATGAATCTTGTTACATATGGATATTCAGAAATTACAATGAGCTGTAGAAAATTCCTGCAAAATCGTACAAATAGTAAATAAATCTAACACCAATTGATACCTCTTAAGCAGAAAGTGGCGTGTAAATTTTTAGTTTCCATTGGGAAAAAACATTTTCCCATGTACCTTTTATTAAATTATTAAATTTTTGTAAAGCCTTGTCAGTTTTGACATAAAAATGTTACAGCATACATTAAGTGTTCACTGTGTTCCACATCTTTAAAGAAATAGCTTTAGGATCTGAGTACTATAATAATCTTTCAAATAATGTCACAATAATACTTCATCATAACCATTTTATGACTTAACACTTAAACTAAAGAATTGTAAATGAACTTTTATTGTTCATTTATAACCTGTTAATTACGCAACTTGACACTTCATAAAGTTAATATTAAAAATTTCAAATAAATAAAGCAACAATAATATGCAGCAAATAAAATGCAGTAAAATATCAGTCAGATTTTTATGTAACCCTGGCCTGGACCACAAAACCAGTCATAAAGGTAATTTTTTTATGGATTTGCGCTGTAAAAATTCTTTGCTGCCTCAATTTTTTGTTAAAACAACTCAGATTAACAGTTAATTAAGTAATTTCAACTAACTATTACTCATCTTGACTATAGATGACTTATTATTACTACAGATGAGTTGTTATAACTTATAAAATATAGTTGAAAAAAGCCAACTTCATTTTATAAGTAACTTTCCATTGATGTATGGTTTGTTAAGCACAATTTGAAAATCTCGAATCTAGGTGTGCAAAACATCAAAACATTAAGAAACTTGCCTTAAAGTTGTCCAAATAAAGTCCTTAGCAACTGCATCTACTAATTTTTTATATATATATATATTTACAGTAGTAAATGTACAAAATATCTTTACAGAAATTGATCTTTACTTAAAATTCTAATGATTTTTTTGCACAAAAAAGTATCATTTTGACCTATACAATATTGTTGGCAATAAATATACATGTGTGAAAAAACCAGTCTTAAGTGGTCACTTAGCATATAGTTAAACTATGGTGGGAGATTTTTCTCCAAGCTACACATTTACAACAATAAAAATAAACAATATAAAATAATAAAAACTAAGTAAGTGCATTATTTGATTGAATGTGTTGAGCATGTATCTCAGAAAAGCATAGCCTTAATTGTTAACAGTATCAAACTCGACCCAGTACAGATAGTTAAGGTGGGGCTACTGGATGTAGTCATTGGTATAGGTGTAGTCATTGGTATAGGTGTAGTTAAAGGGTAACGCATATTAAATGGGCATTTTACTTTGTATCCTGCCTTGTCAGTCACAGAAATTTCCACATCATTGAGGCAGCAGGAGCCACTGTATGTCACAAGAGTTGCATTGTATCCATTTTCATCAATAGTTGTATTAATTGTCACATTAAGCTCACCAGAACCAGTGGTGACAAAAGACGGATGATCAATTCCCGAACCATTGCCATCTGACATGATATACTTCGCTTCCCAAGTGGCATTTCCACAAGGAATTGGACAATACAAACTGTCATTTAACAGACGACACACTGGTGGAGTAACATCCAAGACCTGTGGTACCACAGAAAAATCATGTGATAAACAGCTTTATTCAATCAAGTTTGCATAGAAAAAATGTTGGAGGACCCATATAATTTAAGATAAGAGATTTGCTGAAACACACAAGAGTTAGTAATAAACATAAATCAATACAAAGTGATACTTACACGTGTTTCTCGTCTTATTCTCTCAAAACTCCCATCAGCTTTTTGATCTTCTGTGCTGATACGAGAGGGAAAAGCCTGTAAGCATCCAATGAGCATGCAGAGGACCACCAGTGTCTTTGCATTCAGAACCATTCTGGTAAACTGGGAAGAGTTTTTACTTTAATTAGATTATATGGTAGTCATGAGACTGCATGTCCTATTTTTGCTGTTACTGTCTACACCTTTTCAAATAGCAGTTGTTTTATAGTTTTCTGAGGTCACCCTTTCATCATATATTAACAGCATTGCAACACAAGGAAAACAATGGCTCGTACAAATTGAGTCATAATGGAAATTCCATTACATGGAAACGGAAATTTCATAACGGAAATTTAGTTTCCACATGACAAAAACTACATTCATTTGTTAATTTGTACATTTGTATGGGCAAAGCATTTGCAGCTGGGCTGAATTTCATAGTAGGAAAAAGAATCCTATGGAAGTAAATGGTGCTTTGGTTACAAAAATTCTTCAATATAAATTCACTTGTGTTGATCAGAACAAAGAAATGGATACAGGTTTGTAACAACCTGGGTGAGTAAATGATGACAAAAGAAAACATTTTGGGTTAACAACCCATTTAAAGAAGAATAACAGTATAAAATAAGGACAATTTAAAATCAATAACTGTCTAATATTTTTTACTTACCATTGTAAAAGATGAAATCAAAAGTATGAAAGAAGTTCCTCAGTTAAGGTAAAAAATGAGTACAATGAGACCTGTACACTACAGTGTATTTATACTGTACGCTATGTACCGTACTTCACTTAAACACGCCCATTCACTCTCATTCAACTGATTACATCATAGTCAGTAAAAGGTATTTAAATAAGAACTTGCTTACAAGTTGTAACGGTGTCCTTTCGGATGGAAATAGATTCCTTCTGAGGATTTTTGTCATTTCATGTCACCCAAACTGAGGAATGGACTTCCATTTAAATCATTCTTAAATAAAGACAGAAAAGTATGGTACAAATGCTTTTGTTTTGTATATCACTTTTTCTTAACAGTGGTTTTCAATATAAGCAGCGCTTAAAATTAAATAGGCTACAGAATAAAATTACTTCACGAAAAATAACTCGTAATAATAATTTGTTTTCATTCCTAGCTCAGACATCCTGCAATTTCACTCGTGTCTCAGTGTAGTCTTACAAATAATACTTGTTGCTGTGTTCCGGTTCTTGATCCGATCCGGTTTTTCCTGAAATACCCAGCAGTCGAGATCATGCAACGATGCGCAGACCGATTTAAATGTCATAATCCCGCGAGACCGGTCCTTAATCTCAGAACAGCTTTTAGTCGCTCTCGCGGTACTGTGATGTCATAGGCTGATCGGTCAGCGCAATGCTGCGTGACATCGAATCTTATTTGCTTTATAGGCGCGACTTTGAGAATGTTGTAATTAGTCTACTGAATTCTACAAACGGTTTGTTTTCGGAGTTCTCTAAAACTAATCCTTTTCATAAAAAAAATATGACTTCTGATGTTGTCAGCAACATTTAAAACATATTTTAAACATTAGTTGGCAGGAGTTTGATTATTCTGTCCTGTCAATCATCACACAATGTAAGCAGCCTGCTACTGTCACAACCCCATTCTCTGTGCCCTCATGTTTTTCCCCTTTATCACCATCTGGACTCCATTTCCCATGATCCTTCACTCTCCTCACCTGATCTTCTTTTGTTATCAGCACACCTGCCAGCAATCCTCATCAGTCACCTTATTTATACTCTGTTTGTTCACCCTCATCTGGTTGGTCATTGTTTGCTGTTAGTTAATGTTTATGTTATGTTCCTGTAATGTTCCAGTTTAAGTTCCAGTCTTTGTTATATCAGTATCATTTCATTTATTACGTCAGTCTTCATCTTGCCTTCATCCTCCACCACACCCTGACAGCTACATTCAGCAACATTTTTTTTCTAGTTTCCCTTTTCCACCAAGGAAAGGAAGTCAAATTTGTTAACCATTATATGGGTAGCAAGATTACCTAACAATCTGAAACATTTTGTGATTATGATTCCAGCGTGTAACATCACCTCACTTCAAATCAAATGCTGTGTGAATAAATTGATTCACAAACAAATATCTTTCGAACTTACACACTGGAAAAGTTGGACAGATTTATTTAACACTGTTTATAGAACAATAAAAATACAATTGTGTAACTTGACTTTTGCACACACTTTGATTTGTCTCATGTTCTTAAAAATTGCATTGGTTACGAATCTTGTTATGGATATTCAAAAATTACAATGAGCTGTAGTAAATTCCTGCAAAATCGTAAATAATTAGTAAATAAATCTAAAATCGATTGATATCTCTTAAGCAGAAATTGGTGTGTTAATCTTAAGTTTTCATTGGGAAAAACATCTAATTTGTACCTTTTATTAAATTCTTAGAATTTTTTTAAAGTCTTTGTCAGTTGTGACATAAAAATGTTATGTTACAGCATACATTAAGTGTTCACTGTGATCCACATCTTTAAAGAAGTAGCTTTAGGATCTGAGTACTATAATAATCTTTCAAATAATGTCACAATAATGCTTCATCATAACCATTTTATCACTTAACCTCTTGAAAAGCACCCCCATACTGGCCCGAAACCATGAAAATACCTACTTTCACTAAAAGGGCTGTTTTTACTAAACCATTTATAGTATAAGCATAACTGTGGTATCATTAGATAGAAGACACTTTGAGCTTCGTTTTCCATGTTTCAAAATTATTTTAAGATTAAAAAAAAAAAAGTTAGAGAGGCTGAAGTACATTGTAATAAAAAAATTTTTGCATAACATCTTTTTTAACACTAAAAATCTTAATGATAAATATATGTGTGAAACCTATAAATGCAATGAGGCCAAAGCCACAAGTCTAAAGAAGTTATATTTCACGTTTGAAGTCAATAGACCCAAAAATGAGGTTCTTGCAAGAGTTTTTGTAAGACTAGTGCCTTTTCTAAGTGCCAGTCAGCCACAAAATAAAAGTCTTTTGTTTACATGCATACACGTTCGTTCTTTTTATTGTTTATCCTTATATTCACCTTATTTTTCACGACAACAAGGGCGGCGCCATTTCGCTCATTTTGTCAACGTTCTTCCGGCCGCATAGACGATGAGCAGCTGAGGCAGTGACTGAAGGCGACGTGTTAAGCTTAAAAAGCTCACTCGAGCGCCTTTATGTTTCTTTCTTACCAATTTTAAGCCAACTGAGGAACACCCTTATCCCAAGTAATGGTTCGACTACGATGTTCCGGTAACTTTAAACCACGCCTGGTGTTGAAAAGGTGGCCAGTTTCAGGTAAGCTATCTTAGCTAACTTTGTGCTCGTTCGCCTAAAGTTAGATTTGTGAAGTCCGTTCTACAAATACACTTAAGAGCAGTAACGTTAGTTTATAAAATGCAACTATTTGAATGGTTTTAATTGTCCACCTATATTTTTATATTTACGATAATACAACGAGATATTATAGTCATTGCATTCTTACAGTAGCCCACGTGATTCCTACAAGTTACTGAGATTTCAGATGCTAGAAGGTCAGTTCATTTCTCATTCAGATATTGATAATGACCTATTAAACAACGTATTATTTAACACTGAAGTTAAAGGTTGTGTGTATAATGTTACTGTCTCTTTTTAATGCATCTCTCTCACACACTGTTCTGTTTAAGTATGGGTGCCATTTATATATTAAGTCTCATGATGCAAGTTTATTTTTAATACTAACATAAAACTGTTTATGGTTATATTATTTTCACAGATGCATTGATGTGTAGTGATGCAGTGGACAACTGTGAGGATGATACAATCAACATGTTCCTAAACTGTGATGCAGAAACACAATGGGAGGATCAATCCGTCTCTGACCACAACTACACTTTAAAATCACAACTCAACCTGAAGCAACCTACATCTGATATGGGAAAACAATGGTGCAGTTTCCCTGACAGGGCTTATCCTGGTCCCAGGCTAAAATGCTTATTTGAGCTACAATAATTTAAAAACACCTTTTACTGACATACCTCAACATATATGAGTGCCATTGTTTTGTCACAATATGCGCCCCACTCTTGTTTTTTTGTAGGGTTTGTTTGTAAAAACTAAAATGTCCTAATTAAATCCTAGTCCTGTAAACCCTGTCCGAGAAACTGCTTCAATGTGTTGAGCTGGCAGAAATGTACATATCTCTGCTGAGAAACAACCATCTTTGGTTCAGCTTTACAGAGGGTTGATATTGCATCCATAACACAGTCGCCAAGCACTTTACCAGTACATACACCAACAGCTTCCAGATAAACACTTGGGTTCAGCTCCTGATGACTCCGATAAAGCTGTGTCTTAATTTATTGCAGGGTGGAACCTGTTGTAAAGTTACATTAAACCTTCATATGTGATCAGATGTCATGCAGTGATATTAAACATTTACAGTGTGATCAGATGTTGTGCATTTATATTAAACCTTTACAATGTGATCAGATGTTGTGCATTTATATTAAATCTTTACAATGTGATCAGATGTTGTGCATTTATATTAAATCTTTACAATGTGATCATGTTGTGCATTTATATTAAATCTTTACAATGTGATCATGTTGTGCATTTATATTAAATCTTTACAATGTGATCAGATGTTACCTGTCATGCAGTTATATTAAACATTTACTATGTGATCAGATGTAACCTGCCATGCAGTTATATAAACCTTTACAGTGTGATCAGTTATTATCTGTAAGGAATTTCTTAAACCATATGTGAGCTTTGTAGATTCCACTTAAAAGGATTTAAGTCTCATGATTTGAAGGAATAAGTGTTGGCAAGTTTGCAAATGAATTCTATCATGGTACCACATAAAAACGAAATAGTTATTGGACTGGCTAAGGTGCACATTTGCTATAAAAAAGACGAAATCACTGTGTAAATATTGGTAGACATACTTTTAATAATTTTCAATGCTGCTCCATCAACTCCTGACAGGACGAGGTAATTAAATATGCCAGGTTACTTGTCGCGGCCGCTTCATATCGTCTAACCACGAGACGATTGATGGGACAATATAAGACTATCCAATCGTCGTATGAAGTTTTAACCGTGCTCCTAATGTAAAACATTTACAGCAGTAGCGATATTTGTCATTTCACTAAAGTTATAGTGAACTACAAACAATCTTCTAACCACCAAACTAACCACCGAATGCACTGTGCCATATTAGCAGCGGAAGTCGGTTGACAAAATGCGGAAGAGAGAAGAATTAAAAAGGGGCGTGGCGGAATAAGGTGAATAAGCGTATAAAATGCCGTATCCACACCAGGAAATAAAGCTTCACACAAAGATCGTTGAATTCGTGTTCTAATTGGCTACACGTTCTGTCTATCAATATTTTCCATGAAGTCATTGGAGGAACGCGCGAGTCAGATGACGTCACGATATTAGACAGCGCTGTTTGGATATTATGTATTATACTCCCGCCTACTTGTACAATCATGTCTGAGCGCTGGTTTTGAACGCAAGTGTGCTCTCATATACAAGTGTTACGATGTAAATAGTCCTCAGATTGTATATTATAATCTATTACAAGACGTGCATCTGAAATCTGATGTAAACAATGGAAAATATATCCATATTTCACGGATTATACGCATTTGTGGACAAAACTGGTCATTGGATGTACTTTGTTGGAGAGTTTTTATGGGTTATTCACACATCTGAAACAGACTGGATTCGATTCGCGTTCCTTATACCAGCACAAAGGTAAGGGGTCAGTTTATATTATGCATGTTGTTATCTGGACTTCTGTAATAAAATACTATATTTATGATACTAGAGCAATTTAATCTCAAAACGGACACCATACACTGACGCTAAACCCTTAGACCTTTTAAACGATGTATAGTAGTGTTATTATTATTGTTGTTTGTACACAGTAGGCTATATATATATTGTTAGCAGCATTAAAAAAACTGACGTCCTTCCGTCCGCGAGCTAGTGCGCGTCGAGAGGTTTTAACCCTTAAACTACAGAACTGTAAATGAACTTTTATGTATTATTATTATATATATTATAGCCTGTTAATTACGCAACTTGACACTTCATAAAGTTAATACTAAAAAGTTCAAATAAATAAAGCAGCAATAATATGCAGCAAATAAAATACAGTAAAGTATCAGTCAATTTTTTTGTGTGACCACAAAACCAATCATAAGGTTCAATTTTATAAAAAGGATTTGCACTGTAAAAAATTATTTGCCGCCTTTAACTCAGATTAACAAGTCATTTAACTTACTATTACTTATCTTGACTAGAAATGAGTTATTATTACTACAGATGAGTTGTTATAACTTATAAAAACTTATAAAAAAGTCAACTTCATTTTATAAGTAACTTTCCATTGATGTATGGTTTGTTAGGACAACATGGGGCTGAGATACCACAATTTGAAAATCTGGAATCCGGAATCAAATCCAAACATTGAGAAAATCCCTTTGAAAGTTGTCCAAATATAGTCCTTAGCAAATGCATACAAGTTTTAAAATATTTATATTAAATGTGCAAAATATCTTTATGGAAAATGATCTTTACTTAATATCCTAATGATTTTTTGCACAAAAAATGATAATTTTGACCCACACAATGTATTGTTGGCTATAAATATACCTGTGTGACTTAAGACTGGTTTTGTGGTCACTTAGCATATGTATAGTTAAACTATGGTGGGAGATTTTTCTCCAAGCTACACATTTACAACAATAAAAATAAACAATATAAAATCATTAAAACTAAGTAAGTGCATTATTTGACTGATTGTGTTGAGCATGTATCTCAGAAAAGCATTGCCTTTATTGTTAACAGTATCAAACTCAACCCAGTAGAGATAGTTAAGGTGGGGCTACTGGATGTAGTCATTGGTATAAGTGTAGTTAAAGGGTAACGCATATTAAATGGGCATTTTCCTATGTTTCCTGCCTTGTCCATCACAGTAATTTCCACATCAGTGAGGCAGCAGGAGCAACTATATGACAGAATACTTGCATTGTATCCATTTTCATCAATAGTTGTATCCGCTGTAACATTAAACTGACCAGTACCAGTTGTGGTAAAGAAATGTTGATCGATTCCAGAACCACTGCCATCTGTCATGATATAAGTCGCTTCCCAGATTGCATTTCCACAAGGAATAGGACAATACAAACTCTCATTTAACAGACGACACACTGGTGGAGTAACATCCAAGACCTGTGGTACAGAAAAATCATGTGATAAACAGTATGCTTTATTATATCAAGTTGCTTAGAAATGTTGGAGGACCCATATAATTTAAGATAAGAGACTAGAGAGATACAGACAAGTTTACAGCCTCAGCTGAAACACACAAAGGTCAGTAATAAACATAAATCAATACAGAGAAAGGTGATACAGCTGATACACGTGTTTCTCGTCTTACTCTCTTAAAACTCCCATTAGCTTTTTGATCTTCTGTGGTGATACGAGAGGGAAAAGCCTGTAAGCATCCAATGAGAATGCAGAGGACCACCAGTGTCTTTGCATTCAGAACCATTCTGGTAAACTGGGAAGAGTTTTAACTTTAATTAGATTAAATGGTAGTCATGAGAGTGCATGTCTTATTTTTGCTGTTATACATTTGCTGTACACCGTTTCAAATAGCAGTATTTTTTATAGTTTTCTGTCATCATCCTTTCATCATATATTCACAGCATTGCAACAACAGTAAGACAATCGCTGGTACAAATTTATATAATGGAAATGGAAATTTTGTTTCGCAATGACAAAAACTGTACATTTGTATGGCAAAGCATTTGCAGTTGGGCTGACTTCTATAGTAGGAAAAAGAATACTGTGGAATTAAATGGTGCTTCTGATCGGTTTGGTTACAAACATTCCTAATATATTAATTTGTGTTGATCAGAACAAAGAAATGTATACAGGTGTGTAACAACATGGGTTAATAATGACAAAATGTTTTTTGGGTGAATTATTTCTTTAAAGAAGAATTACTGTATGAAATAAGGACCATTTAAAATCAATCAAAAAAATAAGATTTATGTCTAATATTTTTTACTTACCATTGTAAAAGATGAAATCAAAAGTATCAAAGAAGTTCCTCAGTTAAGGTAAAAAATTAGTAAAATGAGACCTTTACAGTGTACAGTATATATACTGTACGCTATGTACCGTACTTCACTTAAACACGCCCATTCACTCTCATTCAACTGATTACATCATAGTCAGCAAAACGTATTTGAATAAGAACTTGCTCACAAGTTGATAATGGGCGGTGTCCTTTCGAATGGAGACAGATTTCTTCTGATAGTTTTTGTCATTTCATGTCACCCAAATTGAGGGATGGTCTTTTATTTAAATCGGTTTTAAATGAAGACAGAAAAGTGTGGTATAAATGTGTTTATTTTGTATATCACTTTTTCTTAATTGTGTTTTTCAATATAAGCAACTCTTAAACAGTGGTCTAATAATCCTCCTGCAAATTTTTTTCAAACTTTATGGATGGAAAAATTGCATACTGTGATACTCTGTAAATATTATTTGTCAGATGATCTTCCGACCAAGCATGACAAAATGGACAGAAAGTTATTGACAGTACCTTGGACATTCAATATTTCAATATTTTCTTCATATTTGAGAAACAGCAATCCCTTCACAAAGGCACATTTGCAGCTTATTGATATGTAATTATAGTAAATAAATTAATACAAATAATTGGCTCACATCTCTCATCACAGCAGTATCTCACAGTTTGTTTGTCAGCGTGTTATGTTGTTATCAGAGTGTTTTTGTTGTTGTTTTCTTTTAAAGGGGACTTTTTGCATGTTTAAGTGCTATAATTTGGTCGCCAGTGCTTCTATCAACCTAGAAAACATGAGAAAGATCAACCCAGTAACTTAGTTATTAAGTTACTATCACAAAATAAATGTTGACAGAGTAAGAATGATCAGGACCCTGATGTAAAGTAAAAGCATATATAGTTAAAAAAATATATAGGGCCCAAACTGAACCTTGGTGGTCACCTAATATCACATTGCACTTATATTCATTCAGTTCATACACACGATTCTCCAAATCCTCGATTAGATTACATTTTCGATTCGAAGGTCACAATCCGATTCTCAATTTCATTTTTTTTAAAGAACAAAAAATGCTTTGCCATTTTTAGACTAGACTTTTATGAAAAATAATATCTGACCTTGAACCCAGAGATGCCCTGCCATGTTAGTAATGCTGCCAGATAAAACTTCCTGTCAGATTAACATTCCTGTCAGTACTCTGCACCTTAAAAACACGTTTTTATTAATGTCAGATGAGATTGTGAGACTATACCCCAATAAGTCATGCTTAAATGCTGTTTTCATAACTCTTAAGAAACTGAAAAACTCTGATTGAGTTCAGCTGAAGGCAGGAGGCGCTCTCTATTTTTTGTTTCCCGTGTAAAGAGCAGCTCAGGTGGTGTCTCCTGCATCTGCCATGATATCTTTAACTGGCTGTAACTAGTGAAGTTAGAGGAGGTTGACTCGCAGCACTCAACATGTGTGTTTTTTTCCGCTTGGCAAGTCAACCAGACATGACATGGGGCGTGGCAGCATTGACCAGTGTTGGGGAAAGTTACTTTTAAAAGTAATGCATTACAATATTAAGTTAATCCCCCAAAAAGTAACTAATTGCGTTACTTAGTTACTTTTCATGGGAAGTAATGCTTACGTTACTTTTAAGTTACTTTTGCGTTACTTTTTCTTAGTTGGCTGAGGCTTGATCTCTTTCAGGCCTTGCAGGTGTTTTTTATGATCGCAAAAATGTCAAGCTCTGGCCTGCCATCTCCGTTTCTGATGCAAACTGTTCCCGCTCAGACGCACAGGGTGCGTAATTATATGTTAATATGTTCTGTTTAATTCAGTACATAATTTTATTTTTAAATTGAATTAATTAAACTGAAAAGTAACTCGTATTAGTAACTTAAAATATTAATGTGTACATTTATAAAGTAATGCGTTACTTTACTCGTTACTTCAGAAAAGAAATATTATTAAGTAATGCACGTTGCTTGTAATGCGTTACCCCAACACTGGCATTGACGATTCAATTTTTAACTTGAAGTTCGAAATTGTGACTTAATTTCAATTGATTTCCATTTAAAATTGAAATCACAACACCCTTGTACACTAACATTCCCTATTAGGATCTAAACCTGTCTAAGACTGGCTCTATACAGACCCAGATTTGCATAACCTCAAATGAGAAAATATTAGCTGAATCCTCAACACCCTGCTGAAAAAAACAATAAAACCATTACAGAAAATTCTAATGGTTTCCATTAAAATACTAATAGGAACCGTTACCATTAAAACCACTACACTGTAGTTTTTTTGGGGGCAATATTCCATTAGAACCAATACATATTTCATTAGAACCAATACATAGAACCAATACATACCATTAGAGACCAACAAAAAACAATGCACTGTAGTGTGTTTTGGGCCATATTCCATTAGAACCAATACAATTCCCAATAAAACCAATATAATTTTCTGTAATGGTTGTATTGTTTTTTTCAGCAGGGCAGTTTAATCAAACCTTATCCTTATTACCAAATAAATGCCTCAGTTTAAAAACAACTAACAAACAACCCTACCGAAAGAACAGCTAAAACCAGCCTACATTTCTTGGCTGCTTTTCCAAGCCTGGTTTTGGTGTAGCAGGCTGGTTTTAAAGGGGTTTTGGCCACTTTTTTAACTAGTCAGGCTGGAAGACCAGCTGATCCACCAGCTTTTTTATGTCAGTTACACAAGGTAGATGTTTATGCAACTAGCCCTGAACTGCTCCAAATTCTTAGCCCTCATGTGGACAGTCTTGATGCTGCAAAACTGAAACACATGGCTTTTAAATGTGCTGCCAGGGGGATGATAAAAGAAAAAAACAATGCAAATGTTTTAACAAGGCTTTTATGTTGTCCATATGCACTTTTTTGATTTATCGATTATTATTTACAAATATATATATTTTTATATCCCCAAAACAATTCGTTTTCTAATAAGGTGTATTTATAACACAGGTGCAGTGCTTTTCTACTGAATTTTTTTAAATAAATAAAATAAAAACTTTTTTTTACAGATTTTTTATTTAATTTTAAAATGTGAACTGCACATAATGGAATACAATTTAGTGTAGGTTATCTGAAGTATATGATTCATAGCTATGAATCAGACATGAGAAAGGCCAAGTGAACTTGAGAAAGTCAAGAGTGTTCTTTTCCCTGTGATGTTTAATTCATCTCAACGAGACGGTTTGCATGTCTGGGCTGAGATAAAATATCTACACCTAAATTTGGCACAGAAGGAAATGATCCAATACGTTTTCAGTAGTTTTTCATTTTCTGTATGTAACGGCATATATGGAAATTGAGGGTAAACGTAGGGTAAATTTGAAAATACCATCGTCTGTGCCACAACATGAAAACAGGCCCTGTGTAAGTGACCTTAACAGACTAATAATTTATGGTTTATTTTCATCAAACACACTACAAGAAGACATGTGCAAACATATGCAGTGTAACATTAATTTGTTGTTTATAGTACACATTTTCAAACCCTTTACTTATTAGGCTCTCACCTTTGACCTCACTATTTTTGCCTGCTTGTGTTTTCACTAACAGTTTGTGGATAGCCATTAGATATCCAAGTAAAATTGACTCGTTACTCAATCCTGCAGTTTTACATTTCGGTTTTGTCGTCAACAAACAGTGTCCTTTTTACTCCCCCATTATCCTCAGTTTATTCTGAGGTCACTTCATGTATAGGATGTTGATGTATAGGCTCATGTCCATGAATCTGCTGTGACAATTTTTTAATGATTTCAATTGACCTAACCAAAAAAGTATAATCCAAAATATGTAGCATTTAAGGAATGTTTGTAACCAGAATGATCAGAGGCCCCATTGACTTCCATAGTAGGTTAAATGCATACTATGGAAGTCAATGGGGCCTTTGATCAGTTTGGTTAAAAATATTACTTAAAATATCTTCCTTCGTGTTCATCAGAGGAAAGAAATGTATACAGGTTTGTAACAACATGAGAGTGAGTAAGTGATGACAGAATTTTCATTTTTTTTGGTGAACTATTTCTTTAATGTATAAACATTTATGACTGTCAATGCTTCCTTTTACAAATATAAGCACTATAGGGTGAATTCAAGTACATTGGGACACTTTTTGACATTGAGATGACTGTCAAAGTGTCTCAGTATACCTAAATATTACTCATAAAGTTATTTAAGGGGTTATGTGTGGCATCGCGTATCTTTTTTGTAAAAGTGTAATATATTGTTTATGTGACATGGGGTCCACATTTGTTTAAAAGATTTCACCCTACTTGATATTTGTTCTGTTTAACAATCCAATGCACATCAGTATACAGCCCTTAACTTTGTAAAAAAAAAAAAAAACGATACAGAGGAAGAACGAAAGGTAAGGAGAGAAAGGTATCGGATGTATAGAGTGTCACCCGAATGTAAGAAGGCCACCAAAAGACATGTTATACTTCAGTCCATCTTCATCCCGCTGGACCAAACACACTCTTTATGTTTGCTAAGAGAGAAGCAGAGACAAACGAGAACTGTGAGATTCTACCGGAGGACATCAAATTTTGAAATATTGAAAAATGTGCCAGAGGTTTGATTATATTTCTGTGGATTTTTGAAGAGGATGCTGATGTACTGTTGAAAACTTTTGACAGGCCTTCATGAAAACGCTTTGAGTTGCAGAATAAAATACAACTGTCATTGCTCTGAGGAAACTTCAGATAGGCCCATATTGGGAGGGGTAAAACAGGTGTTGTCTTACTGTGTGTGAGAGAGAGACAAAGACGAGGAAGAGAGCCGTGCTATTGTTGCAGCGATGTTCATGATTATTCGAGAAGGATCGGCAGGTGTGCAAGGTAGCCCAGGAATGACCGCTCCACAGGAGAGAACAGCAAAACAGGTAGGCCTATGTAATGTCTGTATATGTATGTGTCTGCGGCTATAAAATGGCAATAGAAGGTCAAACTGTTTAAAACCTGGTATAGCACCATGCTATGTGGGTTCCCATTAATGTACTGAT
Organism: Paramisgurnus dabryanus; assembly: GCF_030506205.2. Lineage (NCBI taxonomy): Eukaryota > Metazoa > Chordata > Actinopteri > Cypriniformes > Cobitidae > Paramisgurnus > Paramisgurnus dabryanus. The sequence goes on from NC_133352.1 coordinate 27,630,760, forward strand.
AAAATGCATAGCTTGATTGCATTGCATGTTAAAATGTAATGATGCAGATGTCTTGTCCAAGCTTAATATGAAGAGCCAACTGAAAGTAATTTATTGGTTGGTTAAAACTCTTAAAAAGTCTAAACACTGTGGTTCTGTGTGCCCCCAACCAACGACATGAGTTTGGGGCGGGGCTATCTGTTTGTCCAACTAATGGTGGACAAGGAGAGTGTACCTGTTTGATCATTAGTTCTGCTTGTGCTTGTTGAGGCACAAAAGTTACATCTAACTTTTTATTATAATTAGTTATCGTAACTTCCTGGTTAATTTCTTCGATTCGATGTGCATTTTGACAGGTCCAGGCTGCGATTAAGAAGAAAGTGGAGAAGCAGAGGAAACAAGTTGAAATGGGTGTGGTGGAGGCATTCACCAGTAATACAAGAGCTAAAACGGGAAAGAAAAGAAATAAGGCCATTCAAGCTCTCAACAGTGCTAAAGATGATGAGGAAGGAGCTGAAGGGGGACCTGGTGAGACTGGGGAACCAAAGAAGGATGAGGAAATGGATCTTGAAGAAATTGTCCAATCTGTTTTCGGCCAAGTAAGAATTTCTTTTTGACCAACACACACCCTTGCGGGTCACCCTTTAGAACCTCTGTCTACTACCCTTTAAAAATGGCTGGGTTGTTTCAGATAGTACCTAAATGGTTGGGTAAAGTATGGACAAACACAGTCGTTCGGTTTAAATTATTCAATGTCTTAGATTTGGGCAGTGGAGGCCGGTGACTTCTTTTTCGAGGGCGCTCGATGCGAAGTTTATCACAATATGTATGTAGCCCGTCATGTGTGTGGTTCATCATTTCAAAATATGTCTTCTGCGCGTCGAGAGATCCTGTGTGCATCACATGTCTTGTCAAAATAAGTGCCTGCTGCAGATGCGTCTAAAGGGTTTATGATAAAAGAGACGCTTGAGTTTGTCAGATACTCACATAATCTCATGTGTAATCAGAGTTTACTGTTAAGGGAGTGTCTTGCGTGTATTTTGTGAACGTGAGTGTCTCTTTTATCATAAACGGTTTTGATGCGTGAACAGCAGGCACTTATTTTGACAAAACATGTGATGCACATAGTTTGCATGACGCAACAAACACATCTTTTGAAAACGCAAGCTACACACATGACACGCCAAACACTTATTTTGAATTTGCACCCCTCGGATGAGCAGTCACGAGCCGCCAATGGATTTGGGTCAAATACGGCTATTTTGGGGTGAACTATCCCTTTAAGTTAAATCAGCTGTTGGGTTTGTTGTTCATATTTTAACCAGCCATGGCCATACACTATAGATATAATGAACTACTTCATTACTAAGTAGTTAGATGCCTGCCAGACACAAAATGACAGGTTAAGGGGTCTAGTCTCTTCTCATGGTTCAGCTTCTGATGACCTGACTTTAGTCTTTCGGTGTTGCGTTCCTACACCAGGATAATCTTGCTCCAGTCCTAATCACTTGATATTGAGCTTGGATCACCAGCGGTGAGCACACTAGAAACACAATCTTGCCCACTCACCTTCCTGGAAGAGGGATCATTGTTTGCTATTTTCATCATTATTTAATTGGCTTGGAGACATGGATAGCTGTGCAGTAGTTTAGAATGATGGAGTTAGGAGATATTGCGTAAATATTAAATGAATCTTCTTCGATTAAGTTTTCGATGAAATTTTATCCATTGGTTTAAGTCACTTGAGAATGGATATTAAACGGCAACACTTAAAAAAAAAAACGGTTGTAAACATAACTGCATTATAGTAAATGCATTAGCTAACATGACCAAACAAGGAAGAATATAGTTTTCCGCTTGTTTTAATTCTTGTTCATGCTAGTTAGAGTCAATAGTTATTCATTTTAGTTCATTTAAGTTATTCATGTACTCTAAAAAATATGGTTCAACTTAATAAAGCAAGTTTCCTGGTTGTCTTAAAAGTTTGAGTTAGTTGACATAACATTTACTTTTTTTTTGAGTTAACTAATATTTTTAAGGCATCCATATAACTTCCTTTTTTTAAGTTAAGAACCAACAAATCTTTAATACAGTGTGGTGCATTAATGTTACCAGTTACAACGCTTGATTTTATAAATTTATTAAATGTAGACTCTAAAAACAAACGGTGCTAAATAGCACTAAAAGTGGTTCTTGGCTCGTAATCATAGAGGAACCATTTTAAGTGCCATATAGCACCAATGACGTACCTGTGTAGCACCTGTGTAGAACCATAAGGTGCTATGTAGAACCATATCTAGTGCTATAGTGCTGCTATATGACCCTCATATGGTTCTTCACAGGTGCTTCATAGGAGCTACATAGCACCAAAAATGGTTCCTCTATGATTACGAGCCAAGAACCACTTTTAGTGCTATTTAGTACCATTTGCTTTTAGGATGCAGAAATTAACATGAATGATAAGAAATAAAACCTAAGTTAATAAGTCTGACATCTGATTATGCTGCGAATAACTGGATACAAGACTAGCTTACTGCCTAAATATAAGAGATAAAAAAGAAAAAGTTGTTTATTTCTTATGCGTTTTAATAATAAATTCAATCAATTAATTCCATTACTCATTACATGCATCTAGCTGAAATCTGCTGTTGGCATGTTTTGATCCCTGTTGACATATAAAACCCCAAAAATTGTCTGTCAATTTTTATTACTACGCATTTTGCAGTCCTATTTAACATCGGCACATTCGGAAATGCTTGCATGCGTGTGAATTAACAGGCTTGTCACACAGAGAAAAGCTGCTGGGATTTATTTTAAATGTGAATGTGGATCAAGTAGCGTTTGTCTCTGTTCATAGCCAAATATGTGTTTTTGTATAGACTGGGATTATCACAAACACCATAGAGTTCAGAGACACAATTAGTGTGATTGTTTACATCTTATTGGCCAAAATGATATCATGGCAATGGAACATAAAGCATATAGCATTTCTGTTAAATGGTCATGCATGGTTATTTACAGATAATAATAATAATCTCAAAATATCTATATAAATAATGGATATACTCAACTCTCATCATTCGTACCACCTCTCCATTGATTCTCAAATCTCTGTCGTTCTCCTTTTCTCCATCTCATCATCCCATGTCTCTGCATCTTTAATCTGAAATGGAGGGATTAAAAAAAGCTTCTAGTTTTCTCATCCAATTCTCACCCTCCCTTTACCCCCCAATTCTTTACTCTCTTAGCTTGCACATGAAATCATTTGTATGGGACTGCAATCTGAAGGCAGAGAGAGATAAATAGATCAGGGAGACATTTGTTTATTCCGTGAAATGACGATGTCATGGTTGTTTTTGTTTTTGCTTTGTCAGAAAATGAAAAGAGAACAAAGAATAGAAAACCCAAAGGTTTAAATCTTTTACTATTTTGGGTGGAATTTAAATAGCTGTGAAGTAAAAAAAAACACTTTGTGTTCAGAATATGAAAGCAGGTGAATGTCATGTCGGCATTCCACTTAATGCGTTAGGAACATAATAAAGCTCAAAGGAAGGCATATAAGAAAAGCTGTGCAGCGTCATCAGTTCTGAACCATGGGAAACTGCACCAAAGCAGCAATGAAAAACAAAATGAGCAAGGTAAGACAAACATTTAAAGGTCAGGGCCTGTGTATCTGTGTCTCTTACTAACTGTCTGTTTATGTTAAATCAGTTTTGTAAGGTATGTGACGAAGTGGGAGAGCACCTTTACTTAATTAGATGTCTATATAGTTTGTAGTTCAAGGACATGTCAGGCAAATTTACTAAACTGTGCTTAATTAGATTGTCTCAAATAAAATTTGGCCCCACCCTAAGGGTGTGACTGAGGATAAATGCCACAGGGTGGTGGCACAAGGGCTCGGCCCACCTGGAGTAGCAGATGGGAAAAAGGAAGTTGCATCTGAGTTTAAGGAGACATTAAATGCATTACTGCACAATGCTACATAACATCGTTGGACCAGCATGCATCATCCTAAGAAAAGGCTTTGTGAAGTCACAGCTCGTATGTAAAAACTACAACTAAAACATCATGCATTAATATTAAACATGACATCATCTGCATCACCCTTTACAACACAATGTTATTAACATACTTGTGGCTCATGTTTGTTACATTTGATCTCATCCACTAATGTGTTTTGTTGTGAAAGAGCGTTCAGGATATCGACAGATATGAAATGCATGTTGAAGCATCCAATACAGTGGTGTTTGAAGATTTATTTTGTTAAATGTAGTGCTTGGACAACTCTGAACAGTTGTTAAACCTAAGGAAGATGATATTCTTTATGATGCAATATATTTTTTTACTGTTTTGTGGCATGGCATCATGTGTTCAGCCAACAAAAGTTTTGTTGTCGATAAACATAAGACAGTGCTAATCATTAAACAGACTTCTTGCTTTTCTTCTAACTGCATAATTTTAAATATAATATTTACCCTGGCTAAGGTCTGTTGTTAAAATTTGTAATTGTATTGTACCAATGATTTAAAGATTTGCTCAATCTGAATGAATGTATTGTGAATGGATGGTCACATGAATTGCGAAAGTTGCGAAATTAATGTTTTAATTGTAATGTATTGAACAAAGTATTTTACCTCATTTAACCTCATCCACTCTCCGGACAATTTTGTGTGTGTCTCCTTAAGTTAAACCTTCTAAATCTCCTTAACTACAGTACATGTGTTGCCAGGCAACTTTCCTATAGTATGTAATCTATATCACCACATTTTAACACAATGGTACCAACCTTCAAAAATGTTTACTTTCATGAGATCAATCTTTACTTTCATAAGTACATATTTTATTTCTACTTCCCGTGTGTTTTGTTTAGGTTTATTGAATGATTCAGAAATAAAAGCGAGACTATTGAAGCAGTCAAGTGTTAAATGCATTATGTTTACCCTCTTTAATATCTTTGTTTTCTTTCTGCCTTGATCAAACAGGACCGAGAACTCCGTCCAGAAGAAATCGAAGGTATTCAAAGAAAGCACACATGCCACACAATGATCAGTTCTTTTGAGGACATTGTAATCTATGTATTAACTTTCATGTGCTTATAGAACTAAGAGAAGCCTTTAAAGAGTTTGATAGGAATAAAGGATACATACACTGCACGGACCTGGGCGAATGCATGCGAAATATGGGATATATGCCGACAGAGATGGAACTCATTGAGCTGAGTCAACAAATCAGTGAGTGACATCAGCACAGAAAATCTGATATGGAAAATGTTTGATTATGAAAAAGCAACAGAAACAAATGTTATGGCATAAACAAAGAAAATGTGACCCATGTCTGAACCCACACTGTAAAAAAATAAATGCAGCATGAAGTTAAAACAACTTGGTTTTGCAAACCTACTATTTTAAGTTTTGACTTGTGAATAGTTGACGTAACTTATAAAAACTAGTTGAACTTATTTTTTTTAAGTTAAAGTAGCATAAAAATATATGTTGATTTGACAAAAAAGCTGCATTGTTTTTTTACAATGCAGCTAAATTAATTTTGTGATTTATTGTTTTCTACATAAAATCATCCTATATAATGTAAAGAACATTTTGTGAAAATATAACCTTGATATCTTTAATATTCAAGATTTAGGATTTTTAAGATACATTTTAAATCTTTAAGATATTTTATGTCCCATTAATTTATGAGCAAAATTGTTATTGTTTTTATTATCATATTTTAGATTTCCTTTTTCATCCTTGGATCATCAGGTTTTGCACAAATGTGTGCAAATTCATGCTTATTTGAATTACCAAATATCAAAATAATACGAATTTATCGATTTAACTTTTTATTTAAATTATGTAATAAGTAATTTTGTCTTAAGAGAGCATTTTTAACTTGTGGTCTTAACATTTGCACCACACTGTAAATGAAGGACAGAATTTGATTATTTCTTTAAAGGTGGAGGCAAAATTGACTTTGAAGACTTTGTAGAGCTCATGGGTCCAAAAATGCTTGCAGAGACAGCAGACATGATCGGAGTCAAAGAACTAAGAGATGCTTTTAAAGAGGTACACACATTCACTCAATCACATAACACAATTGCAGACTTCAGTGCACTTATATCAGCATTTTGTGCAGTTCGACTCTAACGGCGATGGGCAAATCACTATCATGGAGTTAAGAGAAGCCATGAAAAAGCTGATGGGAGAACAGCTGAATTCTAGAGACATTGAAGACATTCTCCTTGATGCCGACCTCAATGGTGATGGACAGGTTGATTTTGAAGGTGAGAAAATGTTTGACATAAATGATAACCACAAATATTTGTGTATTTTATGATTTTTATTCTGGTAACATCACTATTTGTTCTCTTACTGTTTCCTAACTCAATTAACCCTTCAGAGTTCGTGAGGATGATGTCACGCTGATCCAATCCACAAGGAAATTTCACAAAGACTTTTATTTCTTTATGAGACAAAATTAAGTGCAGAAATGTTTGCAAGGCCTCTATAGACTAGCACTATTTCTTTAAAGTAAATTCCTTTTTTTTATTCTATTGTATTTATAAAGGAAAATTGTGCTTGTACTGTATAATATTATGTACAATATTTAAACAAAAAGAAGAGAAAGTGTCTCTTCTGAAAATATTATATTAATTATTATTTAAACATTATTTAGGCAGAGTTGCATTTGTCTGTTATGAACTGTGTGTCACTCAATATATAAAGATGTTTAAATTTTTTTTAAATAAAATTGATTGGTTATTTACTTGTTTTTGTCTTTTCTTGTTGTGCCAGCAGATAACCAAGTTATCAAGCAACCAACATTTTAGAGATATACTGCAAAGTTTATATTTACAATAAAGACTACAAATTTATTTGTGTAGGCTATAGCATGTGAGATCCAAAACATTTCTCTCGAAAACATTCACGCACTTATTTATTTATGTGGTAACAGTCCTAGCTTGGTATCCTAAGCAAGATATCACAAAAGCAAATAATAGTAAACTATCAAAAATGAAGGTACAAAGCTGTCACTGGGGCAGTACCCTTTAAAAAGGTCCTAATATGTACCATTTAGGTACAAAATATCTTTGAACTGCCAATATGTATCTTTAAAGTACTAATATGCACTTTTTGGGTACAAATGTGTACCTTTTTGAAACGGTAGTGCCTCGGTGACAACTTTTGTACCTTTATTTCTGAGAGTGTAGCAGTTAATTTAGCGCGGCAATAGCGCCATCTGCTGACTAAACTCTAAATATGATGATGGGTAGTTTCGACCCATAATTCTTTCAAATATCGGGGTGAATTCAACCTAGTGGTGGGTTTGTCCATAGTTTCTCCACCCATGAGTTGAAACAACCCAGTATTTTTGTGGAAGTGTGGAAGTTTAAAGGATTACCAAAGTGACTTACTGACACCCTCCATAAAAAAACCTCATAGTTTAAATATGAAAAGCTTTACTCTCTTAAAATATAAATATATTTTTTATCCACTTATTATGTCTTATTTGATATTAAGATAAATACAACGCATGAAATGATAGATTCACAAAGATTTATTGAAAAGATGAGCAGCAGGATTTTGTACAGCAGGCAAAGGGAGATACATAGGGCACGGGAGCTTTCCTCTCCTCATCCCTTCGTCTCTCTCTCCCTCTTTCCATTCTCCTGAAGAAAGGGGGTTTGTGGGAAGGTGAATGAACGGATAACAATAAATAATGAAAGGTGAAAAAAGCTATGACGCAGGAGAGAAAGAGAGGAACTAGCGAGTAAGAGGGATGTATGGCTATCTCTGCAACCAACAGAGAAACATAGAGACCTGCTGGGCATGTTCGGCCTTGTGACCGGCAAGGTGAGCCAGGGAGTCTGTCATCCATTTAACATCCACCCCTCATAACATGGCAACATGGGGAAGATGCAGCCTCTCAGATATCTTTTCTCCTCTCCTTTCTCTTGCGGCCCTCTCCCTCTCGTCCACCCCTCCTCTTCCTCTCCTGGTCCGGCCCTCACTTGCTAGCCATGGTGTAGCAGCCGTGGGGGTGCCACTGCATGTCGCGGATACGCCTCACAGACTGGAACTGAGGCCAACGGGCACCGTACTCATTAAAGTGTCTGTATTCGCCCTTCTCCAGCAGGTACTGGCTGCCACGATATCCGGGGTACTGATAACCAACCCAGCTGAGAAACCAGGGATAAGTTAATATTTACTACTTTGTACTATTTACACTGAGCTCATGCACAAATATTTAAATTAAATGTATGTGAATTTGGGGCATATAGGCTACTTACGTTCCACAGCTGACCATGATGCTGCCAACTCTATCCGTAAACCCGTAAGAGAACAGGCTGGGAACATCATCGTCCATGATCTCCATTTTGCGGCCCTTGTATTCACCCACCTCATACAGGCAGATCTTGTGCTTCTCAGGGTCCTTTGAGAGAAAAGCCATGTGTTTTGTTAGATGTACACAAAGGAGAGATGTAGGAGAGCACTGTGTGCTACACACCATTCTGATGGGTCTGAAGGAAAGCAGGTAGTCGTTCTTCTGGCAGTTGCTCCAAGAATCCCAGCGAGGATACTCGCCCTTCTCCAGGATGTACATCTCTCCGCAGAAGTTCATCTGCTCGAAGCCTACAAAACTACAGAATAAAATAAAAAGAGTGAGTAGTGACTTGTTTCTTCTTTTAAGACTGTGTAATAAACATACAAAATAAATGGGGTTACTTACGGACCGCACTCCACACGTAGAGAGCGAACTCTGTCCATGCCCATTTCGCAAACATTCATGCACTCAGCATTAATCTCAATCATACGTCCCTGGAAATTCTCTTGGTCAAACACATACATCTAACAGAGAGAGAGAAAGCTGTTAGTACAAGACTAACTCCAACCTTCAAGATATGTGCAGCATTTTCATATAGTTTAATAGTTTTACCTTGTAGGACATCATGCCCATCTCGGACTTCTTGGTCTGGGCTGCCCTGCCATCAGTCTGGGAGGCGGTCTTTTTATCTCCACTGGAAGACATGATGCCTGGAGTAAAATAATAAAATAGGTACTAAGTTATAAAAATTGATTCATTTTTATATAGAATATAGAAATGGTGTATGCAGCATTATATGTATTATTTTCAAATCTATGCTGTAGGATAGAAAGGGGATAAAAAGAGCGAAGTTAAAGAAACCTTACTCTCTCAAAAAGGCAAAAAAAAAGGTTTAGTGTATATATTTCATAGAGTGAAAGACAATAAGAACCATGACTTATTGTTGTATGAAAAACAGAACAGATTAGACATTGTGGATAAAATATGCAAAGACTTTCTTATAATGTTTATTTCACGTGAACTACTACTTTAAATGAAAGTTTTATGTGTATGTGTGAGTGGATATTTTTCTGTCTTACCTGTGTGTTGAGTGCGTGTGTCCGTACCCAGGGTTTACTCTGAGAGTGTTTGTGTCCGGTTGTGCCCCCAGCTCTTATACCCTGGCGCCGAGTCTATAGGGATTACAATGAAACAACAAAATGTCCCGCATTCAGCATATTCACAGAAAAGCCTCACGTCATCAGCACAAAGAAAGAGAGTGTTAGAGATAGTAAGACACAGAAATGAATTAATGAAAACAACTCATTACACAATTATATATCTCAGATATTCTCATCTTTAATCTTGGACAGAGTTTTTATGCAGATGTAAATTTTTAATTTAAGTCTAGTCTTGAATGAACTTTTCTTTATCAGTACCCTTTGGGTGTGTATTGATAAAAGTTAGTATAAGTAACATAAAAAATATATGTTGATTTGACAAAAATGCTGCATATTTTTTACAGTTGGGGGTTTTAATAGTTGCAGCATTATTTTTTATATGGAAGTGAGGATTTGGTTAAAATAAAACTAGATATAAAACAGGGTTAAAGAATTTTTTGATACAACTATTGTGTGTACTATGCTTTCAGTAAAATCAGTTAAAAGTCTTATTAATGCTCAAATAAGTTTTTCAGGCAAATTTACTACATACAAATTTTTTAAACGGTTAAGTGAGACTGGATAGTGAAGAAAAACCAGCCAACAAGTCCCGAGCATTATTGGTAATGTCTGTATCTTAAAAAAGCCTTCCAGGTACAACCTTATGAAGTTGGTTGAGAAAATGTGCAGTGTTGGGGGTAATGAATTACAAGTAACGTCCATTACGTAATAATATTACTTTTTTGAAGTAACGAGTAAAGAAACGCATTACTTTTTAAATGTACGTATTAATATTTGAGTTACTTTTTAAAAAAAACTTATGCAAGTTACTTTTTAGTTTAATTAATTCGATAAAAAATATATGTACTGAATTAAACTAAACGTAGTCACATTATACACTCTGTGCGTACACGCTTGTGTGGGAATAGTTTGAGATCTGGCCCAGAGTCATCTGCTGTATGTAACCTACACTGTAAAAAATTTCTGTAGAAATTACAGTATTACTGGGTGTTACTGGCAACTAGCTGCCAGTAAATTACTGTAGATTTTACATTTATGTTATTTACTGGCAACAGTTTGTTCAAAGTTAAATAAACAGGAAACATTTTCAGTCTTTATCTTCTACAGTAACTTACTGGCAACCAGCTGCATAATTACAGCACATTTTTTACAGTGTATGCTATGAATTGTTTAACCCATTATTGGGTCAAATATAAACTTTTTTGGGTTAATTTAACCCAATGGCTGGGCTTGTCCCTTTTCGACCCAAACCTGGATTGAAAATAACTCAGCCAAGTGCACTGTTTAATTCCCATATTTCTATTATTTTACTGTGTGGATGACTTTATATTTATTCTAAAATGTTAATTTGGGTAAATAATACATTGCAACATTTAGTAATTTGGGTAGCCTATTTATGTGGGTATGTAAACTTTTTTATGAAAAATATAAGCTTACACTATAAAAATGTTAAAGCTGGATCAACTTAAAAAATTACTTCAATTGGTAACACACACACACAAAAAAAATTCAACTTAAAATTTCACTATAGCTGAAAAATGTAAGTTGCATTAACTTAAATTCACTTTATACATTGTAGCCTATATGAATGTTGTGAACAACACACTTTCCTCCATGCATCCACAGCAGCTCCACTGGTTTTTCATTTCAACACTCAGCTCAACTAATCCCAGTATTTTTGGTTCATTGTAGCTTAGACTGCTGACCAGCAAAACATACTGGAGCTTTGTGTCCCCCATTTCATCCCAAACGCAGTGAATGGGCTCGCGGCCACCGTGTGCCACTTCTATAGTATGTGCTGAGCTGGCCTGCCTTTCCAACAGAGGAGATGCGCTTCGCGTGCACTCCACGCGCGCCTCAATTCTCAATGGGGAGAGCGCGCAAATCCGTGCGCGGGCGCGTCGGTCGGTATAAAACCGGAGCGCCAGGTTCTCTCAAAGCTCTACGCAAAACAGGCGTTCAGACTCGTGCCACTCCCAAGCTTAGTGACTAAAACGGTAAGATGCCAAATTACATCTCATACACTGTAAAGGAGATCATGGCACTATTATTAAACGAGTGGGGTTTACTTCACAACCAACTGGAATACTTTTATTATGGCCAAATTATAATAATATTTTTTTATTTATACAATTATTGTACTACGTAAATTATTTGTAAAATGTTTTCATAAAAATTATTATTAGTGATGCACATTTAAGTAGCCTAACTTTTGTTTTAGGTTACATAGTCATTTAAAAAAAATACAAAATACAGTTTCTTTGCAGTTTTCTTACTTTGTTCAAAAGTGTTTTTTTATTTATTAATGCCTGTTTTATATATTTTTTACTAGATATTAAGATGTATAGATTCTCTCGATCCGGCATGATGCAGCCCATGATCAATTCTGGCATGGGAATGGCTCCTTTCTTCAAGGTAAACTCAACTGTACACGTCAACCAATATAAAGTACATGTAATAAAACTATTATAACACACCTAACCTCTGTGCTCCCGGTGTAGGTGACGGTGTTCGAACAGGAACACTTCCAGGGAAAATGTCAGGAGTTCACCTCAGAATGCTGTAACATCCAGCAATGTGGCTTCGACAACATCCGGTCCATTCGCGTGGAGAGCGGAGCGTGAGTGTTTGCACAAAGTACGTGTCCAGCCAACAGCATGTGTCCCTGTATGTGGTATGACTGGATGTTCTTTCTTTCTATAGCTGGGTGGGTTATGAGCACCATGACTTCCAGGGACAGCAGTTCATCCTGGAGAGAGGAGAGTACCCTCACTGGGATGCTTACAGTGGAAACCTGTCATACCACGTGGAGAGACTTATGTCCTTTAGACCCGTCTACTGTGCTGTGAGTACATCATCTTTATTTATCTCAAAAGCTGTTTAATATGTGTGTGTGTGTTTATGTATTCGCATATTTTCTCTCTTATTCTGTCTTTAGTCTCACCAAAGCAGTCGCATGGTCATCTTCGAGAAGGAGAACTTCTTGGGCCGTAGTGCAGAACTGTGTGATGATTACCCTTCTCTGCAAGCCATGGGATGGTGTGGAACTGAAGTGGGATCCATGCATGTGCAATGTGGCGCGTGAGTACCCTCTTTATTTTTAACAAATATTAGCTATTGAGTTTTATTTTTGATTTTAATCATTGATTTCACATTGATTTCAATCTTTTACATGCTCTTACTCAGTCAGTATTAAAGATATCTTAAGAATGATTTTTTGTAGAAAACAGTCAAATGAGCTGAGTGTTTTTTATATCCTTTCATCACAGCAATACAATCACTGATTATTTTCCCTTCATGTGTCTATGTTTGTAGTTTTGTGTGTTATGAGTTCCCAGGATACAGGGGCCGGCAGTACATTATGGAGTGTGAGAGGCACAGCGGAGACTACCAGCACTGGAAAAACTGGGGTTCCCACAGCCAGACCCCTCAGATCCAGTCCATCCGCAGAATCCACCACTAAGAGCTTAGCCTTACCAGGGGACACTACACCGATCACCCTACCGCCCGACAAACACTTCATTCACAAGCACACATTCCTGCGCTTTTTCCTGAAGAGTCTTTCTATTGCTAGAAACACAACAAACGTATCCAAACTCTATACATAGCACCCTGTCATACATAAGGGTGTCGATCATTTACTGACAGTGGTTTATGTCAGGTGCTAAATAACACCCCCTGAGGTGCTACACACAACTAATGCGATATAAGCTATGTTTGGCTGTATCCCTGTGAGGGGACTGACCGAGAGCTGCTCAGGTGTAATGTATAGGAGGAGGATAAGAACATCACAAACCAATAAATAAACTTATGTTCACTTCAGTGACTATGTGCAGTTATTGTGTGTGAGAAAGGAGCTGTGCGCAACAAAGGTTGAGTTTAAGATGTAAGCACATGGATAATGGATAATGCAATTAATTCTTATTTCTCTATATTGAAGAAGATGTTAAGCTGTTAAACACAAGGTAGTGCAAAAACAATTTTAATGCAGAACTAATGTTTCAGTAGCATCAGGATATTTTATATAACTCAAAAATAAGATGACAATAAATAATACATAGATGCAGCATAAGATATATAATATGATATATAATTTCAGGAGTTCGCATTAACATGTAATCGATAGGGAATGAGATAAAGCATAATATAATATAATATAATATAGTATAAACATAATATATACAATAGTATGTACTGTAATATAACATATAATATGGATGACTTGACCACGCTCCTCCTGAACTTAGTTAAATAAACTTCATATAATAAAATATAACATAATATAATATAATATGGATGACTTGACCATGCTCCACCCGAACTTAGTTAAATCAACTTAATTAATATAATATAATATAATATAAGTGTGGGACACTTCACATTGGACCATGCTCCTCCCGAACTTATAATATAACATAACACAATATAATATATATAATATAATAATGGATTATTACACGTCTATTTACGTCATAAGTAAGGTAAGGAATATTAAATATTCATTTAAAATATTTTATTTGCTAATTTTTAACAAATGCAGACCTTTCACAAGGATAACCCATTTACTTTCAAATGGTACAAACACACTATTTTGTTTAATTATTTGTAAATATAATGCTAAATATGTTTTTAAAAAACATATTCATATTTAATTTTGGTGTAATATTAACACACATGTTACTGTGTGTTATTAGTTTTAAGCGGTTGTTATCTGGGAATAACAAACCTTCAAATGTAGTGACCGGCCAATCAGAATCAAGCAATCCAACAAGCCGTGCAATAATATATGATATGATATAACGTGACCCTGTCTGTGAAATCCAGGTAAGAGTCTCAATCTAATTCTAAGAATCAAAGTTTGATTTTATTCATTGATTTCACTTAAATTTCAATCTTTGATGTGACCTTACTCAGTCGATATTAAAGATATCAAGATTATTTTTCACAGAATGTTCTTTAAATTATGTAGGATGATTTTATGTACAAAACAGTAAACCACAAAAAATGACTTTAGTTTTATTAACTACTAGTGCAACAACCAAAATTAAGCAAGATCATTTCCCTACTTGGAAAGAAAACTCTTTTTTTAGCTACAACTAAAGTACTTCTTGACCTGTTCTGGACTTTTATTTTTGAACATGCAGTTTACACACAAGAACGTTAGTGGTCGGACCATGTCTTTTATTTTTTGAACATAGTTACAAACATTGACTCAAGACACAAGAAAATGTGCTTGACTAATAGCAGTCCTCTAAATTACCAGACACAGATTTGAATAAAAAACGTCAACATTCAGAACTCAAACTTATGAAAATTCCACCAAAATCCAAACAGCAAATTCTGCCACTTATCCCACCCTTGGGTCAAATTATATACAAACAAACACTAGTGAACCACAGTATTTGAAATTTCCATTTCAAATTTGTCAAAATCGTCAGAACTCTAAAGATAAACACTATTAAACAGAGAAGAAAAAGTAGCACACATCTAATCAGAGTCTAACACATCAATCTCTGCCTCTTCCTCATCCTCCTCCTCTGTGCTAGGCACAATGTCAGCAATGATCGGAAACACAGCGGTAGTCTCAGACAAAGAGCTTGAAATCTCAACGACATCCACATCTTCTTCCGAAATGTCTGCGGGGGACTGTATGTGTCCGGCTTCGAGAGGTATGGCAGGGTCTGTTGTACACGAGACACAAGGCATGGCTGTAATGTTTGTTAATGTTACACTTTCTGTGCTATGTACCATTGCACGACTACTGTCTGAGGACTCTGAAAGAGTACTTGGAGAAAGAGAAATAGGACAGGGGTCAGCATCAGCATCAACTGATTTGTTGTAGCTGTTCTTGATCAGTCTCTCTTCTTCACCTGTAAATATAATTATACATAATTAATACTTGTGAAAAAGAGATTCATGTTGTTGTTATAATGTTGCTGCTATTAGTACAATGGTTGTGGTTAAAGGGACACTCCACTTTTTCTGAAAATATGCTCATTTTCCAGCTCCCCTAGAGTTAAACATTTGATTTTTACAGTTTTTGGAATCCATTCAGCTGATCTCCGGTCTGGGGGTACCACTTTTAGCATAGCTTAGCATAATCCATTGAATCTGCAAAGTCCTTGATTAATACGCTGAAATGAGAGTATAGTTCTAGTCATATCGGCCTAAAAAACCTAAACTTTCATTTTTCCGTTGATCTTAGTACATGATGTAACTACAGAAGAGTCAAGTTTTAAATAGGAAAAATACCAAAACTCTTTGGTTATTTTTAGCGCAATGCTAATGGTCTAATCAGATTCTATGGATTATGCTAAACTATGCTAAAAGTGGTACCGCCAGACCCAGAGATCTGCTGAATGGATTCCAAAATGGTGAAAATCAAATGTTCAACCCTAGGGGAGCTGGAAAATTAGTGTATCTTTAATACCGCCTACCTTTAACCAAAGCATTCTGAGGTGAAGTGGTCTGGTCGCAAGGTCGTGTCCTCTTGGCACCTCGTTTTAGCTTAAATTTTCCCTTTTCTCTCCATCTTTTTGCACTCCACCTCCTGTGATCGTGTTTATTTTGCTCTTCTTCTCTCTTTCTCTGGTTCTCCAAGAGGTTTTTCATTAATTCAAAAGCAGAAAGAGCCGTCTCTGGATGGGACTCAGTGAATGTGTTCGTGACTGATTGGTCGGATTGAGAGCTCGCTGATGCCGTACTTTGATCCATCTTGGACAGACTGTCTCTCTTGGTGTGACATGTCTGCTTTTTTACAAGCCAAGATTCTTCGTGACCACACAAGTCTGAAGACTGTGACCCATCCAAAGTCGTCGGTTTGTTCTTTGTCGACTGGGCACAACATTTCACTCTGCGTGCACTAGGCAGGGTCATGACTTTCCTCAATGCGCTTGCAACATTGCAATTTGAGTCAATCTTGCGACTGGTCTCACTATGCAGCTGCGTTTTCTTCTCATTTTGAGGTGAAATTTCACCTTTCTTTATTTCTTGTTTCTTTCGTCTCCTCCTTTTGGCTGGAAGCTCATCTCTCCAGTGCATATCTTGAGGGTTTTCCAGCTCCCTTTTCCTGCTTTGGCTTCTGGTCATCCTACAAGTTTCGGACTTCACATTTGGGTATCCTTTTAATTTTTTAAATGGTGGTTTTCGTGGTCTGCAGACAGAGACTTGTGGCCTGGGTAAAGTCGATGTTGGGGCTTGTGGTGTTGTCGTGTTCTTTAAAGAAGTCCGGGATGGGTAACAAGAGTCATTTCTTGTAAGTGTATTTGATGTGGCTATTTGTTGATCTGCATCCGTTACGCTGCTATGTGACCCGTCTGGAATCCCATCACACACGCCAATGTGTTGATCAAACGTTCTCAGAAAACTATCAAGTATGTCTGTAAGCTCACCTTCGGGCTGTGGTTGCGCTACATCAAGATCAGTAAGCTTTACTGTGGTCTGTGTTTGTGGATGAGAATCTAATGTTGCCGTACTCATTGTGCCATCCTGACTGTTTTGAATCCCTGAAGTAATGGGGGGCATAAAAGGGAGCTGTGCAATGACATCATCTATAAGCCAGTCCATTGGCTGAGCGAGGTCTGTCGGATTGGATGCTGGGAGAGGAGCGGTGTGCATCAGGAATGAAGCTGAAGGGTTTGTAGCTTTCTGCACAGATGCTGATATCTCACTGTGGGCAGCGCTTGGTAGGGCCAAGGAACGTTTGCGGGGACGACCTCTTGTTCGCCTAACAGGCAGAGCTTTGTCCTGCAAGAGAAACAACAAGCGTTTTATAATTCAAAGGGGTCACATTAAACATGTTTTTTTCTCTTAGTAAAGCTTTATAGATTTTTTGGGTTATGTCCATTTCACTGATCTGTAAATGTGTATGACAGATGATTAGTAGGGTTATTCCGATACTAGGAGCATCGGTCTCGGCAAGTACTTAAACCAATGTACCGATCCGATACCATTTTCTTAAACAAGACCTAGTTATGCCCGCTACAGCTAACGCTGCAAATCGGAATTCAATTCCTCTTTGCAGAAATGAAAACGTGCCATCCTTATGTCCGCTGTTTGGCAGTATTTCCGACTTGTTAAACTACAAAATGTCTCATATGCCATGCTGCAATTTCGATGGCTGGCACAAGTATTAGCAACTATAAAATAAGTAACTTAATATAGCATTTGAAGATGCGTCACCCCAAAGAACACAATGGTTACACAAAGGCTTGGGCAGAGAAGGATGCGTCTCTAATTTTACTACATTGAGGCTGCACTTAGTGTTTATAAATGACCTTTTTTGTGCATTTGTATTTAAAAACTGAAATTCCTTTTTTTAACAAAATAATGTTTCTGGACTTCATATATATAATATTTTTATATTGAGTTTACAGTGTTAGATTTGTGGCTGCATTTGAAGTTTTTTTTCACTTTAGAAAAATAAATAATATTACTGTCAAATGTATTTCAGATAATATAAAAACTCTAGTTCACTGTATGTATTTGTTTGTTTTATTAGGGAATAAGTATGAAGCACCCCTTATAAAATAATTATATCAGTATATACAGGCTACTAGTAGTATACAGCTTTATATACAAATACACACCCAGGTATCGGATCAGTACTCTATCGGCCAATACCCTGAGCCCAGGTATCGGAATCAGGATGAGAAAAAGGGTATCGAAACATTTTCTAATGATTAGTGCTTTTCCTTGATGATAAAGATTTCCAATTTTATTTTAAAGTGCACCTTTTTCATTGCTAAAAATGTCATTTTGTGTTATTTGGTATAATACAATGTGTTCACGTGGGTTTATAGTTGAAAAATCATCTTATTTTCCACATACCGTACATTTTTGTAGCTCCAGATATACTGCTTTCCTCAAACGCTCTGATTTTGTAAACGCTCATCGATCTGAAAAGCACTATGTCCCTGATTGGCCAGCTAATCTGTACGTTGTGATTGGCTTGAATACCTCTGACGTCATCCGGAAATGTGACGCTCCTTATCACATTTAAAAGATTTGCTAACAATGCAATGCTTACAGGAGTTAACTTACAGGCTGTGAGTCCGAAGCCGGAGGAATTATGATAATGTCGGTCTTCTCTACGTCAACAGGCCTAGGAAGTAAACCGTTGCCTACAATCTGTATGTTTTTTGTAGTCCAAGAAAAGAGATTTACGTTGGAAGCGATAACTCGCGTCAACGCTTACTTTGGCTGATGTACTTTTGCATATTGTTAACAAGTACTAATACACACTTACACACCTAAGAAAATGTAAAAACGTAAATCGCACCATAGTTACTCTTTAAGTTGCTCTTGAATAAAATGTTTCTTATGATCTTAAAAATCTTTTAATCTAAAGGTGTATGTTTAAATGTTTGACTTTTGTATACAAAAATATATGTGCTGACATATTAATTTCTTTAATTAGAATAGTTTTTTTTACTGTTTTTGAAATGGGTTATCTGGACCAAATAATGAATAACATGCCAATAAAAACTCAGAATGTTTTCCTAAAATGTCGAAAACTATATTAATAAAGAATGAATATGTGTTTAAAAGATGTAATTCAAGCTCTGTTATTTCCAAAGATCAATAAATATTTGATTCCTTATGATATTCCCCCTTATTTATTCAAACACAAATCAGTCATATGTTTGTTTTTTGATGTCATACCTCCTGTTCTGAAGATGTTGTGAGATACCTACCTGACACACTGGCTCTACGACTCTCTCTGCCTGTCTCTTTCTGGGTCTGGCCCTTGATGAGGACCTGCCTCTCTCTCCTTCCTCTTTGTAAATGGCTCCTCTGCCTTGTCTCCGATTAAGTCTCCCTTGATGCTTCAAAACCTGTCTGGTGTCTAGCGTCCTGCCAACCCTACCCCCACCTTGCCCAATCCAGACTGACTGTGCCACTCTTCCAAACCTATGCATATGTTGATTTGTTTTCCTAATATTCCATCCCTCCCACCCTGCAGCACAATCTCCCCTCACGCTCGCCTGCCTCACCCGCTTCGGCCTTCCTCTGGTTTTGTTGTCTCCTCTCATCCCTCTCTGACTTTGCGCTCTTTGCTCTGCACCCTGAGTACTGTTTGCATTAAGGAAGTAGTTGATAAAACCAGGGATATTGTTCTCAAACTGCTCTAATCCTAAATCATATTCCTGACCCTGTGAAACGCCCTCCAGTGCTGACTGGCCCTGAATGGCCATTGGCCCAGCGCAGGTACCGTATGAAGAAAGAGGATGGGGTGGCATCGGGGCAGATAAGCTTTCAGGAGAAATTTCGTAATGCTGTGGCACACAGGCAGGTGCACTCACTGTGGGATACACAGAGGTTTCGGGGACCACATTCATGAGTTGAAAAGAAGGCAACTTCTCTGGAATACCCTGGACATTCTGAAGTGTTGTCAGGGTGATATCAGAGGCACCGACGTATGAGCCGAGCCCTTGGTCTGATCTCCACGATGACAGGCCAGTCACGTTAACGGTTTTGACGGTCTCCTCAGTATGTGGACATTCATAGGGGACCGTTAGAGATGCTGTGAGGAGAACTTCGGTCTGACACTCTCTCTCCACTGACTTCGGTTCAGATGCCGCTCTCTCTGCTTCGTTCTCTATAGTGACTTGCTGAGGTATGTTAATGCCGAGTTTGCAGGCTGCTGAGAGGACTTCCTGTTTGTCCTTGTTTAACTGACCTGAGTACATTAGAGTTACCAGACTAAGCAGTGTGCAGGATTCTATGGCCTGGACCTCAATCAGTCGCTTCTGCCCAGTCAGTGACGGCATGCCTGACAGAGCTCCACAGAGCCAAGGGCTAAAGGCAGATAACACACAGCTGTGCACCGGCACAGATACACCTGAAGAGAGAGAGAGAGAGAGAGAGAGAGAGAGAGAGAGAGAGAGAGAGAGAGAGAGAGAGAGAGAGAGAGAGAGAGAGAGAGAGAGAGAGAAAACAATACAAGGCAGCATGAGAAAAACCCTTCCTTTAATCAAGACTAATGAAATTGATGATTTCACACGTTTTAGTACTCTATGAAAATTAATTGTAGATATGTTGTAGATGTCACAGACACAATTTATGCCTCATGCACGGTTACTGTTAGAAGGAACCTTGATGAAAAGGGCTGAAAAGAGATAAAGAGGTCAAGACAACTAGAAGATGATGAAGAGTAAACTTTCATTAACCTTGAGTCCGCAGCACAATGTCGCAAAACTCTGCCTTGCTCTGCTGTTTCTGGAGCTCTTTCACGAGAAGCGACTCAAATGTCATCTGGAGACAGACAGTTAAAGACAAGTCACAGTTTAATCATTTAAACAAATTCATATAGCTCTTAAAGTTTATGAAGTTCACCAGATGCTATTTTTTATATAAAATTCCCGTGCAGAGTTCAATTAGCTGTGTTTACTGGTCAACACAAGAGTGTGTAGCCTACAAACATGTGTGTTTACATTATTTACTTTTTTATGCAATCTCGTTCACAATTAAACACTTGATATCTAATCAAATTCATGTTAACGTTGATACATGAAATTGACCCCAAGCTATCAGACTTTCTTAATTTGAGAATACGTAAGATAGCGAAGTCAACACAGTTTTTAGCGAATAAAAACTAAACCTGCTAACCTTTATGCCGTCATGAACTGTACTTTTCCGTTGTCACATGAGATGTAATGGCAAAAATATTGTGGTTCCTCCGAATTTGTGTCGTTCACCTTTGTCGAGGTAAATGCATTTTAAGACGCGTCGCACGTGCATCACTACAAACTATTGGAGCTGTGCAGGTTTGCGCAGAGTTCCACTGCGATTGTGTGGATCTTTGGCTTTCCACTTAATTTTTTATGTATTAATTTTTTTTTAAGTATTGCAGTATTATTGAACATTCTGTGTTATAACATACGGCTAGGTCAAATTTATTATTATTATTATTTAACATGACGTTTGTGCGTGGTAAAGTGCCAGAAAGTATTGTCAAAGAAAGATTAATTTGAATTTAAATCTGAATAATTGCATTTATAAATGTGAAAATTGACAAGACAATAGTTTTTACAATTTTTAAAAATTATAAGGCTGAATGGTTTTATTTTTTAATTACAATAATGATATACTTCTGTTCATTAATATTGTCATAATTTAAATAAACGTGCCTTGACATCTACACAGCGCCTACACGTGCTTAGCAGCTGTTGATTCACAAGCCTGCCATGCACATTAAACGATCATGTGGCCTGAAACATCGCGAGACTTTAGTAATCCACAGAGGTCGCGAGATCGGCACAGCTGACCAACCTCTCTTACGTATTCAGAAGGAGACGCGTGCGCCCCGAGCGGTGGACATACAGCTGATTCTTACCTTCTCACGAAAACTGTCAATTAACTAAACACAACAGGTATTGATTAATTATACTATCATGTTCTTATCGATGTAAATCTATACATAAGTATGAGGTACTGTAGTGGTGCCAGGGGTAATAGTTAGAGCTTGGCCTGTGAAGAGTTAGCTTGTTGGCTAATGGTTAGCTTAGCTCCTCCGGGTAATGAAGTCTTCTAGATTTTTCCATATTTTAACTGAATGTAATGATGTAGAAGAGTTGTACCTATATTTTCTTATGTATTAAAACCACAATTTGTGACGTTGGTCAAAGTGTCAATTTTAACCAAACGGTAATGGTAACCGGCTAATTTGATTAGTTACAGTCAGCAGTTTGACAAGTGTGTTTCTTCTGTGGATAATCTTGGATATTTCTAATGGCGTTGTGCATTACTGGTGTCATTTATTGCAATTAAATTGTTTTATTAAAAAACCGTTTTGGTATGCATTATTAGTCAACATAAAGGTAGAAATGCTAATATTTCTAATTTTTGTGTCTTCACCACCCCCACAAGAGTGCACAAAAACTACACAAAGAGTCCCTGCTTAAGAATGGTTTTCAGAAAGATCAACTTGAGTAATTGGGTTAATCAGTTACCTGGGTACATGATTTTGTAAAGTGTGTAAGCTGAAGTTTTCCTTTCTTTCTTTCAAGATCCAGAGTCACACAATATCAGAAAGATGGCAGACACAGAGCAAAGGAGTCAACCTCCTCCTCCCTCTCAAAATGGACCTGTGGTAAGTGAATTGTCTTTGTGTTTGACTCTTATTTACTCATCTTGTTTATAGAGTGTCATTGTTTAAACACGACCAGACATTGTGTGGTTTTTGGTGGTTTGTTCATGTTTGAATGTCAGTGTTAATATATACTCGGGATCACATTGATATGTTGCAGCAATTCCTGTTGAGTAACAAGCTGGAAACGGCCATGTGGCTGTCACGGCTCTTCACTGTTTACTGTTCCATCATGTTCATTCTTCCCCTACTTGGGTAAGTCATGTTCCTTTACAAGGCACTTTCACGTTTTGTCCCTTTATTTGCTTTTCTGCATTAATTTATTGTATATTCAATACTATACTTTGTAACATCGAATCCTCTGTTACATGTTCTTATTTTCTGACAAGGCCTCAAGCAGCAGCTAATTTCTATCAGAGGGCATTGCTGGCAAATGCCCTGACCAGCGCTCTACGTCTGCACCAAAGGCTCCCTCACTTTCAGCTGAGCAGAGCCTTCCTGGCCCAAGCCTTACAGGAGGACAGCTGCCACTATCTCCTCTACTCTCTCATCCTTGTTAACTCCTACCCCATCACAAGTATCCTTATTAAAAAAAATCTTTCTTAAGAATAAGTTCTCACGTGTGTGGGGGGGCACTGGGTTTTCTGGTTTAAGCATTGTTTTGACTTCATTTGACCTTGACTTTTTTTCTCAGTGAGCATATTTCCAGTGTTCCTCTTCTCACTACTCCATGCCACCACATACACCAAAAAAGTTCTTGATGTAAGTTTTTTTTCCAGATTCCTTTGGTTCTGTGATTAATTCAAGGAGCTTGAATGCAAAAGCCACTAAACGCCTTCCCCATCAGAAATTATGAAATAATATAATGATATTTGCAAAATGTTTTTGGCATGTATTATATGTTCATAAAATACTTTTGAATCGGCCTAATCTCTGCCTTGCGCCATTTAGAAATGCAGCTTTGTTGGCAGAATCCGTTAAATGCCACGTCGACTTTGTTCACTTATTAAATAAACGACGACATTAGGGATGCAACGGTAAATGCAGATATACGCTAATACTACCTGCCCGATAACTATTCTGAATCGCATGGCCGATATTATGTCCAATTATTTCATGTACTATAGCATTTTATCAGTAAAACGAGAGCGCCCTCTGGCTTTTGGATGTAGCGGCATTTCACTGTAATGCATTGAGAACCATAGCAAGCATCATTGGCCAATTTATCGGTGTGTCCCTAGACGACATGCAGAAAGGCACCTTCAAACTTGGGTCCAAACTTTTGTACAGAATACAACCCATATATGGCAGGGACATGCATCACGGGGCCCCCTAATGTGTGCTTCAGGGTTTTTTTTACATTCTTACTAAGGGTGTCATGATTTCGATTTGAAATCGATCAATTAAATCACAACATCAAACTTCGAATTAAACAATGGAATCGTTGATGCTGCCATGCCCCCATGTCACGTCCGGTGAAAGCGTGTTTTTAAGGTGCAAAGTACTGCAAGATGTTCATCTGACAGGAAGTTTCGTTTGATCAGGTATATGTACGTGTACCATATTTTCCCACTGGCGGCACAACTAACATGGCAGGGCATCTCCGTGTTCAGGGTCATATATTATATTTCATAAAAGTCTAGTCTAAAAATGGCATAGCATTTTTTGTTGCTTTAAAAAAAAAGTAAAAATCGAGAATCAAATCTAATCATGACCTTAGAACCGAAAATGTAATCGAATCGAGGATTTGGAGAATTGTGAGACCCCTAATTCTGACTCAAATAATTTACAATGTTTCTAGTTGCATCTTTAGTCATTTCACAAATCGGTCTTGCACGAAGAAGTGGATATCTTTTAAAGTGGAGGTTTTTGCCAAAAAGTTTGCATGCACTTTTTGCAGCATAGGACAGTAAAATTTGTTAAATACCAATGGAAAAACTAAATTGACATTTGTGAAATAATGCATTCACTTACTGATCAAAAACGTTGCAATGAAAGTGAAATTACTGAACTGCTGATAAAAAAATGCTAATTTACAAGACATGTCAGATGCACCTTGCGGGTTTTGCATGTGAACTCCTGAATTCAACTCTAAAATGTATCTGTTACCTCTGTTATGCTTTTCCTCAGACTATGGGTCCCAACAGCCTCATGTTTGTGAGAAACTTTCTGAACAAGCTCACAGCCAATCAGCAGAACATTCTCAAGTTTATTGCCTGTAATGAGATTTTCTTGATGCCCGCAACAGTTTTTATGATTTTCAGGTATGGACTAAAATTCTGCACTGGTTCTTTAAATGTAGTTTGGTAACAAGACATGTTTAAGATTGTTGTTGTTTTTTTTTTTGCTAAAATTGTGATGTTTGGTTTGTGGTTCACAGCGGCCAAGGTAGCTTGCTTCAGCCATTCATCTATTATCGGTTCCTCACGTTGCGCTATACCTCGAGACGCAACCCATACTGCCGGTAAGTTATGTAAACAGTGATTAGTGTTAGATGTAGACAAACACACTTTAACCCAAATATGGGCTAGTGTATATCATTCTAATTTTTTTTAAAGGGGACATTTCAAAGACTTTTTTAAAATGTCAAAAAAAATCTCAGGTGTGCCCAGAGTACATATGTAAAGTTGTAGCTCAAAATACCATATAGATAATTTATTACAGCATGTTAAAATTGGCACTTTGTAGGTCTGGGCAAATATGTGCCCTTTTGGGTGTGTCCTTTTAAATGCAAATGAGCTGATCTTTGCACTAAATTGCAGTGCCGTGGTTAAATAGTGCAAATTAGGGGTATGATCCCTTACTGACATCACCGGGGCAGCCAAATTTCAATGACCTAATTTTTCATATGCTTGCAATGGTTTACCAAATCTAAGTTACTTGGTTGTCCTTTTCACATTTTCTAGGTTAATAGAAGCACTGGGGACCAGTGATGCATGGGTCAATGTATAAACAACCCGCACCCGACCGACATTTTCAACTAAATTGCCCGCAACTCTAAAAAAATCTATATATGAATTATATTTTTAAAAAGTAGTAATTGTTCAAAATAGTTAATTGGCATCTTTATTTCAAACGACCCGACCGACCACAACCGAATATCTTAAAAAATATTTTTTGATGACTGGTGACTGCAGGCCCTGCTCATTTTGGATCAATTCGCGCATCACTGCTGGGGACCCAATTAAAGCATTTAAACGTATAAAGCGTCCGATTTTCATGATATGTCCCCTTTAAATGGGAATATTTAAAGAGGGTTAATAATGAATCCAGCATCACACAAAAACATTGAATCAGATTATTGCAAAATAAATGATGATAAATTAAATAAATGATTTACAGCGACAACATTAGGGTTAATACATTTTTCAACAAAAAAGTTATCCTGGTGTAATATGTTTTATAAAAAGTGGATGATTGTTAATACCTAATAGTAAGGTTCTGTAATTGTAGATAATATGTGTAGATAATATTTAATTTAACTAAGTTTAGGAGAAGCATGGCCATGTAATCCAACCAATCAGCTTGAGGAGGTCTGTGTACTATGACAGTTTTGCAGCATCCCTCCTCCACCCCATCGCCTCACTTTCAGCTGGTACCCATTCCAGTTAAGGAGGTGCGAGTACTTTGGGGTCGAGTCAATATATCAAGCTCTGAGCCTTCCCCTCAGACAGCATGGCAAATATGCTTTATCCTATCTGATAACAAGTTAATGTGTATTTATGTCTCTTGACAATAGTAACCACGGTTGATTTCTGTGAATGTTTGTGTCTTCTTTCAGGACTCTCTTCACTGAGCTTAGAATTTTATTGGAGCATTTTGTGATGAAGCCCAGCTGCCCGGTCTTCTTCAGAAGGATGTGCCTAAACAGCATTGCCTTCATTAGCCGCCTTGCCCCCACTGGGGTCTAACTGCTTTCCGTGGGCATCCACACTCTCATACACATTTCACATGCAACAGCACACAAGTCCTAGAGATTTGGACTGTTTGAAGATGGACGGCAAAGATGATCGATTGCTCAGAAATGGATGTCCTCCTCTGCACTGAAGGCATTTGCTATATTTGGAGAGACTATCAATCTGACAGACTACATCCAAAAATCAAAACCGCCAGAAGATGCATCTTTGTGCGCAGTTGTCTGATAACTCTTTTATCGATTCATTAGAGGATTTATATTGATACTCATTTTTCAGGGTTAAAGCCCTTGAGATACTTAATCTTAACTGCTAGAGTAAATAGATGGTTCTTAAATAGCTTTTCTTTATACCACACTGAAAACCTTCAGCTGTCATTAATGTCTGTACTTCAATTTGATTCCATTTTTTTTTTATGTTCTTTCAGAGCATTGTTTTTTTTAATATCTTGTACTGGATGAGCTTGAAAATAGTAATATAACTTGCCCCAAGCATTAAGCATTTATAAATAGACATTGACCTGAATGGGAAATAAATTTAGAAAATTACAAATTTCTGCTGTTGATTTTTACTTTTCCTTGTGATCAGGCTGATAGTAAGAGAGGTGTTGAAGATTCTGTGATCATTCGTTTGTTGCATCAAGCCTTGGTTATGCTATACATTCACTGCTGTTTATTGTCAGGACAAGTTGTAAAAATTAACTCAAGGTTGAGAATTTGTTACTTGCTTGTTCAAGGCATGTTGTCACTATTTATTGCCTGTTTTAACCATGTTCTATGTAGAATAAAATCTGAGATTAATTTAACTGAGATTTGTGCTTGTGTTTTTGGGATAGATATGAGTCTGTAATGCAGTCCTAAATCTAGAACCTGGGTATTAACAAAAATTGTGAGCATAACACAAAGTACCAATAGTAAAGCTCATGTATTGTTTAAGAATCAATTTTTTGTAATAGCTATACTACACTGTTAATATTAAGATTTCAACATGAATTTTGTGCTATGAGCAGCCTCAATGCAAACCAGGTTTGCAAACAAATAGTCCATGTAAAACCTTTTAAGATATTAAACCAGTGTTATCTTGTTAAGTGGCAAAGAAATTACATGTAGTTAATCTCATAAGGTGAGATGGATAAGAAACTCTAAAGTAGATATAATCTATATATCTACCTAAATTCATAAACTTTTTTGAAGACTGCTGAAGATCAACATTTCTGTTGCAAAAAGATAATTTTAACTTATGGCCGGATGTATTAGAACTATTACAACTAGTCTGACCAACTAGAAATTAGTAAAGGCAATATTTGGATTCAAATTAGATTGTTATGATCATTCTTAAAAATTGCATGACTAACGCAAGACTAGTCTTAAAAGTTTGTGCAAACGGCCACTGGTCTAACTAGTCCGGACAAAAACAGCTTAGACTAGTCTTACAAGTTAGCCATCATCTGAACTTTCTGGACAGTTACATTTAAA
Organism: Paramisgurnus dabryanus; assembly: GCF_030506205.2. NCBI lineage: Eukaryota > Metazoa > Chordata > Actinopteri > Cypriniformes > Cobitidae > Paramisgurnus > Paramisgurnus dabryanus. The sequence continues at coordinate 27,658,700 of NC_133352.1, forward strand.
TTTAGTTTAGTCAAAATTTAAGACTAGTTGGTCAGACTAAAGACAGTCTTATCTTAGCACACATGTGGCTATTCAGATTCATTTTAAATGAATCCAAGCCAATCCAGTTAAAGTAGTAAATGTACTTAATTATCAGCAAGAACATTTTTAGTACATTGCTATTTTTGTGCTAAGTGCAAGTTATACACTACAAACTAAAAGTAGTTTTTAGACCAAAAATATCAAATTTAAGTAATTTTGTCCATAAAACAAGCAAAAAATCTTGAACATTTTTCTTAAACACTAAATTCCAGAAAATTAAGAAAAATTTGCTTACCCCATTGGCAGATTTTTTTGCTTGTTTTATGCACAAAATCAATAAAAATTGATAATTTTGGTCTAAAAACTAGACTTATTTTCTTGGTTTCTTTTGCTCATCAAGAAAAAGCATCTTAATATAAGAATTTTTTGATATTTTTACTGAAAAACAAGACAAAAATACTAAGAATTTTTTTTCTTGAAAATAATTTCTTGCAGTGTAAATTGATCTTTAAAGTATCGAAATAAATGGGGTCAATAGCACAGCGTAGTACACTTAAAATAGTAAACTTACACTTCAATTACTATCTGGGGACCTTGTGCAATTTAGAAATTAACCCCTTAATCAAGTACAAAATTAGTGCACAAAACCAGTATATTTTAGTGCACCTTTCTCACCTGGGAACCTAGCATTCAAAGCTATACATTTCAACAATTTATTCATTACATAATACTCAAATTACATCTTAGTACCACATAAGAGAAAATGTTGCGAATGACTACACTGCAAAAATAAGAAATTTAGTATTTTTGTCTTGTTTTTAGTAAAAATTATCTAAACATTCTTTAAGATGCTTTTTCTTGAGGAGCAAAACGACCCAAGAACATAAGTCTAGTTTTTAGCCCAAAAATATAAAATTTAAGTGATGGTGCGTAAATCAAGTATAAGAAATTGCCAATGGGGTAAGCAATTTTTTCTAGAATTTAGTGTTTAAGAAAAATGTTCAAGAATTGAGATGTTTTCAGTAAAAATAAGACCTAAATACTAAGAATTTTTTCTAGAAAATCATTTTTTGAAGTGTAAAAGCACCATAAAAATGCAAGAAACACAAAGCACTACGTATTAAAGGCCAGCAGCACTTTTATTAAGATGTAGAGGGAAGTTCACCTTAGGTGTAGGAGGATAAAGTGCACCACTGGAGTCTCATAAAAAAATAGGATACAAACATTGGAAAAAAACACAATGGTTTACCACCTAATGTACAAATTTCTGGTTGCATTAAGCATAAAAAGCCACAATCCCTAAGGACTGCCAATAAAAATTTACATATCACTAATCTCACCATTTCCCCAAAATTGAGGCTATAGCTTCAGTTATTGGAGTTACGGAAATAAGAAAAATGTACAGTTTCCATAAGGTATGGGACTGGTTAACACCAATATAAAAGGTTATAAAATGTTGAGGGGGTGTTAGTTCAAAATCAGCGTCTCCGGAGGCTCGATAAGAGAGACTTCATGGTATCTGCAAATTAAAGGCAAGCATTTATTTTACATTAGTTTAAAACATTTTATTAATCTTGTTTTATAGTTCTGCAATAACAGCTAGAGCTGATAGAAAATAAAGACTTACTTGGAGCCCTTGTACTTTTCCTTGACGGCCTGCTGCGCATGCTGAGCTGCACCGAGGTAGATCTGATGTAGATCCTGAACACATGGCATAAGATCCTCTAACGTGTAGCCACTCACCTCAACAAGTGCCTTTGACTGCAAAAAGGGCAGATTAACAGGTTAAATTTGCATTCAATGAGAAGCAGTTGCCAAAAAAAAGTGACAAATTGAGAGTTCTTAAATTTCTAGCAAGTGCACAAACAAACTTACCCATGATCCACCTGTGAGTGTGTAGTTGGCCAAAATGAAGGCTGCAGCAGCAGTTTGAGATGGGAGGTATTTCAGAAAGGGATCACAATCTATCAAACTTAACTCACCAAGGAACTACAAGATAAAAAAAATCATTAGTTCTTTTATTTGAAAATAAATCCATACAATACAAGAGGGAAAAAAAAAAATCTTACCATTGATAAGCTTTCCACCTTGTTGCTCACAGGTTGGTGCAAGAAATACTGGGTGAGAAACTGATTGATTGTTGGCGCAGCAAGATCAAAAGAGAGAACAGTCAACACCAGATGCTCCATCCTTAACACTTGTTTCTTTGTGTAGGTGTCGTCAGTGATGTAAACAAATTCCGCCACCTCTGGAGGGTAGATCTCCTCAAACTTCCTACAGTCAGAAAGACAAATGCGTAAAGGGGGATTCTGGTGATGAGTTAAGGGATTAAAAAAGGTTCAAGACACTTACGAAGCCAAAAGCATGGCAGCTGTGCCCACCAGCTGGAGCTTTCCCCTCAAGACAGACATGGAGGAAAGAAATCGATCAATATAGTTGACAGCGAGGTAGAGGGTCTCGTTCTGGAGCTTGTACTCTTCTCCCACCTCCACCAGCCAGTCTACCAAAATGGCACGCATGCTGTTTGTGATGTCAGGTTGTTTCCTCATGTAACCTGCCTTTGGCCTTGACTTCAGCTTTTAAAAGAAATAAAATTAGACTTAGATGCTCATAATAAGATTATAACATGTTAGGCTAGATTTCACAGGTAGGCATCAGATAAAGCACTTTATTCTCACCTCCATTTCCCGTAAGTGTGCATGTATCTCTGCAGCGTATTCTGTGACTTCATTGACTTTTGTTGATCTCTCCTCAGAGTCGACAACAGACATATCCATAGGAGAATCTCCTGGGGGGATAGGGAGAAAGAAGCACGGTTAACACAATTTGACAATTACTTCTCCAAATCCAACCTGTAAAGGTGACACTCATCACTCGTTTTCATGCCTGTGGAAGGCCACAAGCAAAATTTATTAAAACTAAAAATCGCATCTCCTCCTACCAAAACTGGACTCCATGGCCAGATCAATAGTGGCAAGAGGCTGTCTTAGACGCGTCACAGCAGGATTTAGTGTAAGTGGAGAGCAATCCATAGTTGCTCTTTGGATAGATGGCTTCTTCGCACATGCACCATCAGGTTCATCCACATGAATCTGGAAAGCAGGTGGTTTGGTGCAGGGTTTTTCTCCAAAGCTCCTGCCATGATCTTCAGACTTGCAGGCAACTACTTGGGGCCCAGAGACCTTATGACAGAACCAAAATGGGTTTAGATGCATTACAAAAAACATGTGATATCATTCAATGTTATACACTGCATGTGTAACAGCTTATAGGTGCAATTTGCAGTATTTTGATTAAATGCATTATAATTCACACTTCTCTAATGCAAACACATCGTACAGTTGTTTGCACATGAACACATTGTAATATCAAAGCGCAAACTTGTTTACTATGGTAGGAGGAGTGGACGGGTTTATAAAATGGCGGTCTGCGCATTGGGAGGGAATGAGCTGGGGCATTTAAAATTGCATTATATTCCAAATGTGGCGCCATAAAATGTATGTTTGATAAGAAAATAGGAAGTATCTCGATTAATATTTTTACATTAGAAGTCACAACTTCCGCTTGGATTGAAACATTGATTTGATACGGTTAATGTAAATATCAATGTATAACGGCTAACAAAATAGAAATGACAAACACGCAGATTAATAAAACTGGTTAAATCGGGCGCGTTTATAATAGGTTTGCATGAATAGTTCTTTAGTAGCACACTTCTTTGTCACATGCCATGCATGAACCAACCAACCTGTTTAACGGCGCGTAGCACGGGCTGTCTGCGCTGATTGTTCTCCAAGACGCCAAGTATAGTTCTGTTGCCCGGTTTGGGGTTAACATTTTCCCGATTTTCAATCCTGTTCTTGGCAGCACCTCGTAGTCGTGAAAGCATGTTTTCTTGATTGTGAATATTTGCCTCCGAATCATGAACCGCGCTTCCTTGTGTCTGTCCGAGAGCTGACATCCTTCAGATCGATTGATCACCGAGCCAAAAGCAATCGGTGATTTAAAACCACTTTAAAACAAGAAAACCTTTACGTTAATAAAAGATCAGCTTTATGTGATCATATAAACGTGAACAACAACTAAAGCAGCAGACAAAACATTCCAACCAGCGGGAACTGATAGAGGGAAGCTGTTATAATCCGTACTAAAACAGTTACCTGTAGCGTCTTACGAAAACCAAAATTCAAAAATAAACCATGCAACAATACAATCCTACAAAAACCGCGCCATGCCTGTCCACAAAAGCCTTCAACACGCCTCGGACAACACACGACAGCTGCGACTATCAAACCAAACGGCGCCTTGTTGCTTTTTCGTAGCTAGCTGCTTTGATAGTGTCGCTTTCTCAATTCAAGTAGCCCGCGACTATTGAAACGGACCAATCAGAACTAAGCAAACCCAGACGTCATTAATTCTACGGAAGCTCAGAGAGACCAAATAAGACGCTGCGTGGGTTAAGCGAACCGTTGCTTTTATTGGCTGAAAGGAATTTGAAAACTGAACAATCTAAACTAAACAAGTTTATGTGATTCTTTAATTAAGAAAACTTACATTATTAATAGAAAAAGGCAAAGAGTGATACTTGACTTTTACGCTTACAGTGCATTACAAGATACATTTTATCATTATGTGCTCCTGGGATCTAACCCACAACCGTTTGCGCTTCTAACGCAATGCTTTACCACTAAGCTACCATTCTATTTAACATTACATTATTAATAATTTAAAAAGATGAATAATAGCTTCAACTTTTAAACATATTTTTATAATTCTAAGATTAAGATTAAACTATAAATATCTTAAATTATCCTATATAATAATTGTAGGCTATAAAATAATAAATTCTATGTTTAAATGCACTTTATAGTACAATGCATATTTTACTCTTTGCCAAAAATATAAACATCACGCACGCACGCACGCACGCACGCACGCACGCACACACACACGCACACACACACACACACATTACACAATTACATGCAAAGTTGCACACAGTAGTTTTAATGAAAATTTTATTTGTGTAGAAATACAACTAGACAATGGACAAGCGTTCTGAAAATATATATAAACATCTGTAGTCACATATAGGTTCATTACACTTTATTTATTTTAAGTGATGCTAAGATTTTTATCTACCTGGGGCCGGATTCACAAAACATTTTAAAAAGAAAATTGTTCTGAACTGCATTTTTTCCCTTAAATTCAAGCTTAAGAAAAAGTTAAGAATATTCTGTAGTCTCAAAAAAGCTTCTCAGTAACATGATTATTTTTTGTCTTAAAATTTTTTTCGTGAATCCGGCCCCTGATCCCTATACTATATACTGTTTTATTATGTTTCATTGAAAAGTTCACAAAACACATACACTATTTTAAAGATATAGTTCACCTTAAAATGAAAATTCTGTCATCATTTACTCATCCTCACGTTGTTCTAAACCTGTATGAATTTCTTTTTTCTGATGAACACAAAAGAAGATATTTTGATAAATGATTGTAAGCACACAGCTGATAGTGACAACTGACTTCCATAGTAGAAAAAAATATTTTGGAAGTATTGTGATAAATGATGAAGAAAATATTTGGATAAATGATGGTAAGCACACAGTTGACAGTACCCATTAAATTCCATCATATTTTTTATTCAAGTCAATGGTCACTATCTGCTGTGTGTTTACAATCATTTCTCAAAATATCTTCTTTTGTGTTCATCAGAAAAAAGAAATTCATACAGGTTTAGAACAACACGAGGATGAGTAAATGATGACATCAATTTCATTTTAAGGTGAACTATCCCTTTAAACAGTTATGTGAACTGAACAAAATTAAGCTTCATTGAAAAATTCCATTAATGAATCAAGTTCGTAATTGTTCAAAATTGTAAGCAGCTGTGAAACTTTTGTTTTGACATTCTGTCCTTTAAATTTGAACTTGTCGATGAATAGATCAGTGATCATACCTGTAAAAAAACAAAAATTTTTGGTTAACACAAAGATCCAACAGGCATCAATCTTATAAGCATTTACATGTAAATAATGCATATTTAAAATATATATATAAACATCACAAAATAATGTCCTCTAATGTTTACTTACCATACAGTCTTTCTAAATGAGCTGGTTGTTTCTTATATTCTTCTAAGAGCTTATCAGACTCATCCAGTATACTGCGATACTCTGGAATCAGAAAATCTGCATTTCCCTCTTGCACTTGCAGCTCCTGCATGACACACACACATTAATATAAACACGTTAGAGTCAGATCTGCTTAATTTTATCAGGACTTCTGTCTTTCAAATATTACCTTCAATGCATCAATGAGCTGAACCTTTTTGGCCAAAATCAGCTGATACTCCAGCTTGGGATGAATCATCTTAAGAGTATGGCTCACAGAGTCTTCATTCACCTCTGAAATCAACACAACCATAATAACAAAGACTCATTACTCATACTTGATATGTGAAGATGTCAAATTTTGATCAACATTGGTGAGGTGATTTAATCATTAGTGGTCAATAAAAACCACTATGTTACTTTTACTGCTAGAGGTCTCTAATCAACAACAGTGGCGTAGCTTGATAATGCCTTTACTGTTGATAAGAATCAACCCGACAGGACTCACCAATCATGTTCATAGATGATGTAATAAAATCAAGTTTTAACCAAATCCGGCACTGCGCAAATTTTTTGGTGTATGACATCAAAGTATCACTAGAGAGCGATGCTCTTGTGATGCTTTGATGTCACATGCCGACTGGTCTGCGCAGTGCCACATGAAGTCAAACACACCTATGATTTTTATGGCAGCAAAAGCAGAAACAGAAGATAACCCAGAAATGACTAGCGACCGTATGAACAAAGGGTTAAAACTGCAAACTCTATGAATTAGAACATCGTTGAAAACATTTGGGACAATGTAAGTACATGTGAACAAAAATAAATAACATTATGCTAGTGATTTTTGGACATTTTAATGCAAAACTCATACATATTGTGACTTTAAGGATTATCGTGCATCTTAAATGTCTCCAGTGAACACGGAGGATGTCTAAATTTGTGGGGTATAAATATATATCGTTTAATAAATAAGTTCTCACTGCACGTTGATGTCAGCTGCACTGACAATGTTTGTGAACTCACCGTAGGAAATATTCAGATTGATTTTTCGCTTAGTCGCTTCCTTGGACAAGACATCCTTTAAAATTGATATGGTAGAAATGTTGTCTGATTTGAAGTTTGCATCACCTTTACTGGAAACCATTGAAATGAGAAAACAATAACTTAACAATTACACTAATAATAAAAATGCAATCAACTGTTACATCAACAATGCCAAATCATAGTTTACCCAGTTAAAAAATATATATTTGCGCTTACATACCCAACTTGTGATTGCTCACAAAGATTTATTTTTAACATTGAAATGGTATGCCTCACCGATAAGTGGCTTCAAGCTGTGTCCCCAAGAAAGTGTTCTGAAAATAAAAGGTGATGCTTTCTCCTGCTGGGGTTTTTTCGGGGACCTCAGGCAGACAGAACACAACCCAGGAATGGATCTCTGCAAAACTGAACTGCCCAATCAGTCTTAAGGTGTTCATAGGCCTGGCCAAGACAAGAATCACACGTTACTTAACCAGATAAACACAATCAGATGAAGAACAAAAAGCTGCACACATCTCTGAGCTGAGCTCACCGATCTTGGTCAATTGTGTGTGTTCTCTGGTGGAGGGAGAGAGGTTTGATCTGGTACTGTCGAACTTGGCAGGTTTTGGGCTGAAGTCTTGGCGTCACATAAGCTTGCAGGGTTCCATACTGACCCTCAATAGACCTCACCTTAGAGAAAAAATAGAAGGAATGATGAAAGTAAACCTGGCATTCAAACACAATATTGATGTTATTTGATTCAATCCTCTTTATTATCTGTGCTGAGTAATTTAGTCACCTTTAGTTCCAGCCTTGTGGTATTTGCTTGGCATCTGTAGGTGGCGAGGAGAAAGTTCCCATTTGACTGGTTGGGTAAGTGAACAAATAAATATTTTTATTAACTTATGTTATCTGGTTATTTGGCGTAGTGATCCATACAATAGCACCCAGATGCATTACCTCTGAATCACATTCACTGAAACTAACCACAGCTGAATTCTTATCAACATCCAGCAGGTCAATGGGAACATCACTCTGTCAGAGTACACAGACAAATGTAAATGTAGAAATTTGGCCCTGGAGGCCATGCAATACAGCTAACAACAGACTTTAGCCATGATTAATAAAACAAGGTTATGACCCATACCAAAATCAGCTTATTACCTGTAGCAGCAGGTTGTCAATGGCAGTCTGCACCTCTAGCGTGAGGCTGTAACTAGCATCATCCTGGCACAATGTGAACTTGTCATTGATGCTGAAGACGGGCACAGCAGACACAGCTGTGCTGGACTGAGAGCTTTGCTGATATTTTTCTCTTCCCTGCAATACCTTCACCTGCAACTGCTCCAACTCAGCCCTGAACCACATGCAAATACATGCACAAGCAATGTTTTCAAGACTGATGACCATAAATGTGGCCAGAAACAGCTGGCTGGGCAGTACCTGAGTGCGGCCACCTTCCCCTGGGTCTCTCGGCTCATCTTGATCTCATCCCCCGGGCCTGCTACCATCTGCTGGGGCTCTGTGGTGAGACCTGACACCCATCCTGAAAAAAAGTTCTCACTAGATTAACAACAAAGATAACCATATATGTTTAAACACTGAAATCACACCCAAAAGTGTATTATCTACATCGATCTAAAACGATCCACTGTTAAAAAAGGAGAGGAACAGAAAAGTAACATTAGATTCGCTACTACTAAGATTTAAGCTGAAAGTTATGAATAACCTGTGTAAGTTGTTGTCAGAACTTCATCATGCATTTCCTTTCCGACACAGCCTCCTTGAATTGATGTAACACTCTCAGACAAAACCTTATAAAAACAAAATGAACAACTAATTAGCATAACTGTAGTGTAGCTTACTAAATGAATCGGAGGTTGCGGTAACGTTAAAGGTGCAGTGTGTAGATTTAAGCGGTATCTAGCGGTGAGATTGCGAATTGAAACTAAAGGCTCAGCTACGGTAGTCGCCACAGGACAAACATGTCAAAATGCAGTTAGTATTGTCCATTTAGGGACAAACATGGCGGCACAAAATGGTGACTTCCATGTAATGTGCATGTACAGGGCTCGCAAAATCGCTAGCACGATGTCCCGGAGCTATTGTGAATTCCTGTCGGGCTACCAAAATGTATCTCCGCCCTGCCCTTTGGGCTATCTTGGGGAGGAAATAATATTTTAATGTTTTTGCTTTGTCTCAGATTTAGTTAGGTAATTATATTGTATGCATTTCGGCGTCCTCTTGTCAGTCATTATCCTCACGTAACAAGTGAAACTGTCAGGAAATGAAGTGAAAGCATGAATAAACCCATCCTTTAATGTGAACGTCTGATATCGGCTTCGCTCTTCACGAGCACCTGCTTGCTCTTGTGCTCAGCAAAAAAGCGCGAACTCAAGTCATTTAATAAAATAACGTCATTTCATTTTTACCTAATAGTCTAACATTGTTTTAGCATTTATTTTTTCTTTCTTCAGTCAGTAACTTAAATATGTGAGAAGGAAAATATGTTTGAGTGATTTCTGATCGATTTGACACGTCTAGGCTATTGAGATCATATGATGTTACAAGCTGATAGGTGACTAAACAGCAGTGGTAAGATATGTTTACCTAAAGCGAATAGAATGTGTGTTTGTCATGCGAAAATAAACGGCTATGGTAAGATCTGTTAACCTAAAGGGAATTAAATGATTATTCCTTTTTAATAAATATCTGCTTTGGGTCACTGGTTGTTTATATATTTGATAAAATACCATGTTATCTAAATACAATGTTTGATGTGTTGAGGTATTTTTTATAAAAAATAACCTGTGTTATAATACATTCATATAATATTTCAGTAATATAACAATTCAATTATTCTAACGTTAGGGAAACGTTAAAATAACCTAAAAAAAACATTACGGAAATGTTTATTTTCTTAAAGAAAACATTCCTGGCTAACCAAAACCTTGGAAAATAGGGGAATGTTTTGGGAACCAAATTGTTAGCTGGGCATGGGCAGGAATAGTTGGCTTACATGGAAATCCAGGATTTATCAATATTCTACATTAAACAGTGTATTTTTTATTCTGGCTACTTATATTCATTTCAGGCTACCAGAAATTAAAGAGTGTCTGCCTGAAGGGCTGCCATGGATTTTAAAATTTTCGAGCCCTGATGTACATAGAAAAGGCTCATTCTAAGGTAATAAAAACATAACAGTTCATTATGTAAGGTCTTTATACACCACTGAAAAAAATAGGTATGCATATTATATTGCATCTTTGTAAATAGATTACTCCTAAAATGTACACACAGCACGTTTAACTTAGCTCATTTTATCTTTTATAACAGATTTCACACTCACATTCTCAAAGCGCAATGTTGGTTCATTTGAGCTGTCCAACCCATAGACCTCCACAGTCCCATCATCCCTTCCTACCAGTATGTCCTTCACACCATCACCAACAATGTCAAAGGTATCGATACACAGCACTCCTTAGGAACAAAAGATCCACACAAACTAGCATTATTATGACAACAACTTGTTGGTCCAAACCACAGGAAAAATTGTAATAATTTTTAGTAGGACCAAAAATACTCAATAAGTGAAATGTACTGAAATTAGCTAATAGCATGAGGCAGTGTCTTACCTCCTTTTTTCTTCTCATTATCCAGTTCCCAACTAGTCACAGCTCCAGATTTGGTTATTTGCAAAAGACCCAGTTTCCCATCAGCTGTTCCATACAGAACCTCTTCACCATCCTTTCCTGAAGACCACAGTACCATGAATGATCAAATATTCTCACTGGCTTTTGCTCTTAAAATAAAACATTTTAGCACATACCTCCATCTCTGTTGTGAAGCTCAAGAACAGTTGGAGGCCCAGAAACTTCTACATCGTACAAAAGATCAGATCTCTGATGGAGCACAGAGGTTAGAACGACTGAATTGAAAATCATTTACTGAAAATATGACCAAGTAAACTTGTTACGACTAAGGATGGCAAATATAAACAGGCATACACTTTCCTCACAGCTGTACAGATTTTTACACAATGTAATATACCTGGATAGCATATCTGGATATAGGGTACCTGCAATACTCGTAGCACCCTGTCCTGGCAGGCTAGGATGGGCACAATACGGCCCACAGTCTCCACAGGTAAACTGAGGACGTCATTGATCTTGTCCCCTGATAGGTAGTAGTCCTGGTCCTTGCAGTCACAGTAATGGTTATAAATGTAACTGGCACACACAAACAGATCTGACCCCGAAACATGCCTGTGGGAAAATAAATAAGATGCCTTTAAGTCACAGTGTTGCATGCTATGGCGATGCCACCCAACAATTTACAAAAAGTTTGAGGATGCCTAAAAAGCAAATAGTCTCACATGGCATTAATGCTTTCTGTTAAGTTGGCCTCGAACGTAAGGAACTGTTTGCCCTTTTTAGTATATCCTCTCACTTCTGAACCAGAGCACACAAAGATCTTCTCCTGTGCCGTCCCCAAGGCTCCTCCAAGCTCAAGTCGGGAGATCTTCTGTCCTGGGAGCGATTTGAACACAGGCTAACAAAACAGAGAGACATTTAGTGTTAGTTTGGAAAATATTGTTTCTAGACATCATTTAAGAAAGGCTGTATAGGCACTCCTGATTCGTACCACGGCTTCGCCTTTTTTCATACCAAAGCAGGTCACAACACCATCATGATCTGCAACAGCCACCTGAAATGAGAAAATGGGTTTTAGAAACAACCAACAATAGAAGAGCATTGTGTTAACAGCACAAAGATCACAGGGAACACACATACTAATAAAAATAAATGTACAGAATGAAATGTAAATCGCTTTGGATACAGCATCTGCCAAATGCATAAATCTAAATGTAATGTTTAGAAAAACACATACAATGGAAGTCTATAGACTTATATTTAATATAATAAAGGGGATGTAGATGTACCTTTTGTGTTGCTTTTCGTCCAACAGTAGGGAGAAGTTTCATAGTTTTTTGAGATGTCACTCCAACCTGAAAAGGACACAGGTGAGATGCTCATTTTTTTATGAAAAAGTTACCATGACCATGTTTGCATTTCAGAAATGTACCAATAAATAACTGCATAACAGCATTATGGATCTCTGTCAATGATCTTACCTGGATATAATCAACATGGTTTAAGTTCAACTCCATTTTGCTTTTCGGAATAATCTTTTAAATTCCTCTTGAATTATATATCGTACCATGTGTTATTATTTAGCGTTGGTGCTGTTTACTCCAGTGTACCTTTTTGTTTTATGCCCCCACGCAAATATGTCCCTTTAACGAAACAAATATATTTACTAAGCTTTTATCGTCGACATAGATTCGTCGTCACCGACTGGATTATGCAGGGGATTAGTTAGTTAGTCAGTCAGGTAGTGGATGATTCTTCTTATTCAGATATTCCGGCTAACGTTAGCTGGCTCGCATTTTCCTCTTTGCAAAATGATTCACGCCTCGTAAATACGTAACAAAACATATGTTCAGACCATACAGACGTAAACCCAAAACGTGTTTAATTATTCGCGAACTAATTTAATCGTTTGACTAAAGACAACAGCCGCAAAAGGAGCTGTCCGCAGCTAACACGTTCCGCCATGTTGTTGTCAGGCACCCAAACCATCGCAGGTTACCATGGTAACAGCAGGGGTATTATTCCCATAGACTGTGATTATTCCTCACTCATTGCACATGTATAGAATTTATCTAAGCTACATTTTGCCTGATAAATAATGAGGATTTGAATGTGATGGAATGTGTGTCTTTAAAATACTATTTAATTTAGCAGTAGGCTACGATTTTTTTCTAAAAATTATGATTGACATTTTTTTACCCTCACGCAGCGCGCACACACACACCTTTGTAGCGTTTTTAGAATTGTTTAAGATTTAATATGTTCATTAATTTCCTGATGGAGCCGTAAAATGTAATTTTGGCCTTCACAATGGGGACATTTCTTTAAGACCCGCCCACTCACGCAGACACACAAACACAGCTGCGTGGATGAAGGGGTGTAGATGTTTCTCAGCAACAGTAGGTGGGGACGCAGAAGAAGAGAGGACAAGCTTCATTTTTCACAGCCCCAAAGAGACACAACATGCTTGGACTGTCAAGTCAGGATTTGATGTAAGGATTAAAGTTATTGACATCTGTCATGGATAAATCTTATACAAATGGACTATGTAACATATCAAATTGCATCATCAAAGACTACATCAAAGGACTGCTGTAGTTTTATTTGTCCTTGTATTGCAACTGATGCCCTCACCAAGGAGGTTCCTGGTGGCATCCACCTCTTTACCTCTTACATTGGGATGGGGTTGGAATTTAATTGTATACGTGGGGCTCTTTACTATCCTGCTGGTGCTGATGGGACTTCTTTTGTGGATGCTCCTGAAACAGCTTAGAAACTCTGTGGGAAGTAACTTTCAGTCTCATATGGGTTCTTGCAGAAGATATGTCATTTGAGACATATGACATGAGATACAGTATCAACAATAGCAACGAAATTTGTAAGATTGACATTTGAAGCAACTGGACAATACAATGACTGACAGAAAATTCGGGGCTAAAAGTGTGCAGAAAGATGGCAGCGTGCACTTTATTCAGAATTGTAATGGGGACTTTTAATTCAAAACTACAGCATTGCAAAAGAAATGTACGATTTTATTTACTGAGATGTACATTTGTTAATCTTGCATTGCAGATGCTTTATTAACGTTGTTACATGAGTGTTATTTTGTTTGTTATTTTGTCATGGTTCCATCACAGTTGTTTAAACCAATTATCTCTGTAGAAACCAAACTAAACTCACTCACAATAGTCACACAGTAAAAAGCTATTCTGTTAGTCAGTCAATATCTCTGTTAATAAGTTTCTGGGTGAATTTTTTTTTTTTTTTGCAGTTTGGCATGAATAAGGCTGAAACTAAAATTGGAGTAAAATCAATACATTGCTGACTCTCAAATTAAACTTTTTTTTTTTAATACAACCCTGAATGCTTCGAAATTGTTTATTTACAATAGGGAGCTGTCACAATTAGTACCAGTCAGCAATGATAAAACATAAATGTGAGGATTAAATAATGGGTTTCTTTGTGTGATACAGCTTTCAGCATCTTTTATGTTCTTTCAAGGGTTGACTAAATTGGTGAAAGTAAGTGCTCACTAAATAATAGTTTGTTATTATTGTTGCAGACAGGGGAATTGATGAATATTCCAAAATAAATGTAAATAATTATAAATCATAATCGATTTTTATACTACTTTTTCATCATTTATGCATAACGGAAGCCTTTTGACATTTAAGCATTTGGCAGATGCTTTTATCCAAAGCGACTAAGGGTGCTTTGAGGTATAAATTTATTAAAAACAGTTGTGTACCTGTGTGTGCTGCTGTCTAAACTTGTATTTGCATATGTGTGCATGCTTTTATCAGCATGAAGTACCACTTACATTGATATTTTAATGATCTAATCATTAGGCTATTAAAAACATCTTCATCCAGGATCCAACTTAAGTCAACTAATTTGCTTTTATTCCCTTGTTCACAAGGCAAGACACATATGTGTTTATGTGGTTGGGGAAAGTGAGAAATTTTAATTCTTGAGCAATTTAGCCAAGCAAACAGCAGGGTGATTTTATTTAATGATGAAATTTTACATGTACACTGTGCACACTGTGTGACACTGTAAATCTAATGGCTTTATATTCATGGTTTGAGAAAACCAAAGTGCACTTCAGTCATCGAAGCATTAACAATTAAAAACTGTTATATTCGCTTGGCAAAACACGTTTATTGTCCTGCTGTGAGGTAAAGTGTAGATTTTTACAGACCAACAGGAAATTTACTTCCCTAAGCATTTCATTTAAAAGCCACTGACAAATGCATAATTCTTTAAGGAAGGCTCAGCCAATAAATCCAAGATATTGCACCATCAGTCACTAAACACAGAGATCCATTGCTCAGAGCTCTGCTTATTGCTTCTCTGACATCCTATGGTGGGCAAAATGAGTAATATTCAAACCAAACAGCTGACTATGTGTAATGCTGACTGTATAATTTGAACTTAATCTATTTACGACACAATTTTTTTTTCATAAATATAAATGTTTCTTTTTTGGTTGGTTTGGAAGTGTTGCCTGAAAATCAAATAAAAATGACTTCTAAATTATAAACATTACTAGCAGCTTTGATCCATATAATTATTCCTACTGAGAGACCGGGGCTAGTTGTCACACTAAAAATGACTTCCCCATTACAAACATTAGTTGCAGCTTTAATCCAAGTTGCTACTGGGAGACAGGAGAGCCCTACTGGGAGACAGGGGTTAGTCTCCCCATTGCTAATGGGAGACCGGGGCTAGTTGTCACACTAAAAATGACTTTCCAATTACAAACATTAATAGCAGGTTTAATCCAAGTACATTTTTTTTTCATTACTACTCTCTACTGAAAATCCAGCTAAAACCAGCATAAGCTGGTCTTTCAACTTGGTTTTAGCTGGTATTGCTGGTGTAGCAAGCCGGTCTAGCTGTGTTTTTTTCACTTTTTAAGATGGTCTGGCTGTGTTTTGGTTACTTTTTAAGATGGTCTGGCTGTGTTTTGGTCACTTTTTAAGCTTGTCTTACTTGAGCAGCTTTGCCAGGCTGGGAGGACCAATTTAAACGTGCTGTTGCCACCTATCAGGTTATGCTGGTTTTACACTGCAAAAAATGACTTTCTTACTTAGTATTTTTGTCTTGTTTTCAGTAGAAATATCTAAAAATTCTTAAATCAAGATGTATTTTCTTGATGAGCAAAATTACCTAAGAAAATAATACTAGTTTTTAGACAAAAATATACAATTTAAGTGAATTTGTGCTTCACAAAACAACAAGCAAAAATATCTGCCAATGAGGTGAGAAAATTTTGCTTGGATTTAGTGTTTAATATAAAAAAACTTATTTCTCAATTTTTTTTCTCACCCCATTGGCAGATAATTTAGCTTGTTTTAAGGACAATTTCACTTAAATTGTATATTATTTGTCTTAAAACTAGACTTATTTACTTAGGTCATTTTGCTCATCAAGAAAAAGCATCTTAATTTAAGAATTTTTAGATATTTCTACTGAAAACAAGACAAAAATACTAAGTAAGAAAGTCATTTTTTGCAGTGTAGCTGGATTTTTCAGTATGGTTGGGAGACCGGGTCTAATCATAATGGTCAACTTCATTCAACTTCAATAATCAAACCCTCCTAAATTAAAATAATGTCAGGACATTTGCACAGTTATTAACTTGCAGTATTTTGGTTTGATATTTTGGTGTTATCGTTTACATTTTTCCCTTTCTCCGAGTGTACAGTTTCAAAATCATCCGTGGCCTGTGTGAAGGATCTACGCTACGTCACACAATATACTCGACAGGTGTTTTGAGGGGCGTGGCCTATGCCCAGCTAAAACATCTTTCAGTGGGACGCACCCAAGTAGTTCTCCACGCGCCAGAAGCGGCTGACCTACAGGTGACAGGACTCTCCAAGGTGCATTAATTCTTTGTCGTCTGTATATCTTTAGAGTAAAAACTGTGTTTTATTGATGAGTACATAATAATAAATAATAATGAGACACTAGCGTTACGAAAATGTCAATTCACGTAACAAGCTGCAAACTATGTGCTCCGTTTGATGTCTGATAATGCACTGACTTTCTCTACTTTATACTTTTGCAGAACTCCAGAGCTGTCTGTACCCGAACACACACATGGTAAGAGTAGTGTTGCATTTGCATTTCTTATGAGGCATGAAAACAAATATAGGCCTATAACGGGTTAAAACTAAATAGAGATTGACAGCATGCGTGTTGTGAGAGTTTTGACTGATAAATAAACTTTTCGCGCGTTCTTCATTAGTGGGTAATAGTGCGCACAAAAACAAACGGTTGTAAACATATATATTTTTTTACATAACACACTTAATTTAAACGATGTTAAAGAGCAAATTGCAAGCTGTTGTTTAGCGAGTAATTGCCATCTGTGAGTCTATTTACTGACTTGAAACTTTAGTGTTTAAACGGTGTTCGATGGCCGACACAAACAACAAGTAAACAAAATAAAGTAGCACTATAATTGCGATAATATTGATCTCAATTTATCATTTTCGGAGCGTGCTGTCCATATAAATAAAGATCGAGAGGTTGATATCAGATCTGTGTTGGCATGGTGACCGCTGTCATGGAGGTTGAGGTGTTGGATGATTGGATTACAGACTTGTATCAGATCAGACTGAGGAAACGCACATAACAGGCCACTGGTTTGGCATTATCAGACCTGCCAGGACTGATCAAACACCCGTATCATTTAATATGTCTACAAGGATAAGCCACTCGGTCAGGCACATATCTGTGTAGTAAAAAAAAAAAACATAATAAAAATACAGATAAAAGGATGAAAGAATAAAACTCTGTTTTCAGATATATGATGTTTACAGTGGTTTTAAAGTGTGGCAAAAAAGATAACATTAAAAGAATTTGGGATTTGGTTGGTACCAGCCTTCAAATCTTATTTGCCACCCACGGCAGACACAGACAGGCAGCACAAGCATTTTGACAAAAAAATTGCTGTATTATTGCCTTGTATCATTTCTCTGTTAGACTGTGATTTATTTTGAAATTTTAATGTCTCAATAATGACAATTACTAAAATTACATTTTATTGAAAATGGGAGACATTGCGTAATATTTCTGGTGAATCTTATGTCACCTCCGTTAACCTTACTCATCCAAATGTCATTGTTTTCTTTTGTCCTGAATTGTTATATAAACTAATTATTTCACTTTAATGAGGGCCTGTACAGAAAAGTTCTGTAAACAATAATGAAAACCCATGCAAACACAAATAGCAGAGCAAAAACAAAAATAGCACTGAATTGTGTTGCTGATTTTCTGACGTAAGAACATACTGAACAACAACCAGTAAAGGCTGTGATGCAATAATAACGTTCAGCCCCTGTCTTATAATATTAATGTTACTCCTGCATAATGCATTTGCTTGTTCGTTGTAAAGAAAAAACTGTCAGTCTCTTAAATATCACATATATCCTTCTGCAGTGTCTTTAAATTTGGTATTATATATTCTGCAGGCAACCAGAGGCAGTGTGAAACCCTTTGTGCATTTCAATGCAAAGCAAGATGCAGAACTTTTGCGCAAGGCCATGAAAGGGATCGGTAAGACAAGTTATTGTAATTAAGGTGTATAAATTACTCTGTATGTTATACTTATTTAGACATTATTGCAGAACAATGCTTCATGTTCACACATTGAGGAGATATAGTGACTTGTTATTATCGAATGATACTGATCACTGTATTGAAGAACATCTTGTACAATATCTCAGCATCGTAAGCTGGTGTGAATGCTGTGTGTTTTCAGGCACTGATGAAGATACCATCCTCATGTTACTGACGTCTCGATCTAATGACCAGAGACAGGAAATAAAAGCAGCCTATAAAAAAGCTTTTGGCAAGGTAAAAATTTTCTACTCTAAATATAAGTCGCTGTATAAATACGACTTATATGTGACCTTGGACTACAAAACCATTGGGTAAATTTTTTATCAGCATCTGAAAGCTTTTTATTGATGTTCCATTAAAGGGATAGTTCACCTTAAAATGGAAATTCTGTTATCATTTATTCATCCTCATTTTGTTCTAAACCTTTATCAATTTCTTTTTTCGGATGAACACAAAAGAAGATTATGATAAACACACAGCAGATAGTGACCATTGACTTCCATAGTAGGAATACAAATATTTTGAAAGAAAATATTAAGAAAATATTTTGATAAATGATGCTAAGCACACAGTTGACCGTACCCATTAAATTCCATCATATTTTTTATTCCTACTATAGAAGTCAATGGTCCCTATCTGATTTGTGTTTACCATCATTTCTCAAAATATCTTCTTTTGTGTTTATCAGAAAAAAGAAATTCATACAGGTTTAAAACAACATGAGGATGAGTAAATAATGACAGATCTGGAATCTGAGGGGGCAAAAAATATAAATATTTTTTAACGTTGTCTAAATGAAGCCCTAAGCACTGCATCCACTCACAACAATAAACATTTATATATATATTTATTATAGAAAATTTACAAAATATCTTGATGGAATATGATATTTACATAATATCCTGATGATTTTTGGCTTGTAATAACTGCAGGTGTTAAAATATACATTTTACGGCAACAAATTTAAAAATAACACATTAAATACTCCATAAAATCCATTCTGCAGATGTTCATTTTTGTGAGTTATAACAAATAGGAGCGAATCTTCATAGGCTAAACTGTCAGGTGGAGACCACAATCATTTATTGTTCCATTAAATCTGTGAAAAATACTGCTGCACATCAATAGCAGTTCATCAAGATTATTCACTTGCCTATACCGCTTTTTGGCACATAGTGCTGTTAATATAATTTAGTACTGACATGTGCAACCGAAGCATTGATAATGAGCTTCATCTTCATTCTAATGAATGATTCTGGGCTCATGGTCTCTCTCTATTTCTCTCTGTTTTGGTCTTGCCTTCACTCAGGATTTAGTAAAAGACTTGCGTTCGGAGCTCGGAGGGAAGTTAGAGGATCTCCTTGTGGCCCTCATGTCTCCACCCGCAATATATGATGCGAACGAACTCCATAAGGCCATCAAGGTAAAGTCAATTATAAAAAAGTCCATAAAAGTCTGCTTTATGGAAGTCATAAAACGATTGACTATGTATTAAAACAAAGAAAAAGAGTGCTTTTTGCCTTGCACAAACTTCCAATCTCATCATCACAGATTCTCTGCCATCCTTTTTATACAGGGAGCAGGTACTGAGGACCAAGTTCTGGTTGAGATCCTGGCCTCCAGGACATGTGATGAGATTAAAGATATCAACAAGACTTACAAGAAAGGTAATATTTTACAGTGTAATGTAACCCTGCCTGTGACAACCTATCTGAAGTAATTTTTTTTATTTACTTTTTTCTATATAAAATCATCCTACATCATTTAAATAACATTCTGCTAACAATATAACATTGATATCTTTAATATTGACTGAGTAAGATCAATCAAACTTTGATGCTCCTAATCTCCTAATTAAATCGAAACTTTAACCAGGATTTCTCAAACGTCACATATTTCCACTCGTCTACATTGCCTTATTGTCCTACTGCAAACAAACAGGCCATGTGGACAACAGTAAGGAGAGGCAATGCTTGAAAACCATCTGAGCAAGATATCCGAGAGGACAGAAGACTCACTTTATCCATGATCATAAAGTTTCTTCATGGCATCACTGTTAAAACTGATCCTTACCAATTAGAGTTAGTTGAAACCACCAATCTGCAGTTGTCACTTTAGGTGTAAACAATATATAGACACTGTCTCATGTGTCTTGACCTAGAACATGGAGCCAAGCTGGAAAAAGACATCATGGGTGATACGTCAGGACATTACCAGAGGATGCTGGTGATCCTTCTACAGGTAAAGAAAATGATGAGTCTTTATAATATATGTCACTGTAAACATATACAGTGCTGTGCAAAAGTCTTAGGCCACCATCACCAGCTTTGTTGTTTTAGCAAAGTTTTAATGTCCATCCATATTTATCTTTCCTTCTTTTTTAAGATACAAACAGAAAATACAGGAAATATGTACACAAAATTAAAAACAAAACAATTTTCAGAACTAAATGTCTTCTTCAGACATCAGTCAGTATTTAGTGTGACCTCTCTTGGCACGAAACACATCTTGAGCTTTTTTGAGGAGACTGAAGTCCTGAAGTCATTCGATTAGAATTAGAAATTAGGATTTAATTTCAAGTTTAAGAGATCCTGCAGCTGCCTGCCATTGCTCAAGTGGAAGGGGAGTTTACCCTAAATACTTGACACCTCAGCTTATACTTTTATACTGTTTTTAATACTACATACACATTTCCTGTATTTTCTGGTTGTATTCTAATAAAGAGACTGAGAAATAATTATATATGATCATTATAAAATTGCAAAAACAACTAATTTAATAGTAGCATGGTGGCCTAAGACTTTTGCACAGTACTTGACACATATACAGTGATCTTTCATAGCACCATTTGTTTTTAGAGTGAACATGGCTGTCAGTAAATAAGCAAAATTAACTATATTGTGAAATATGTAATATTGATCATCTTGAATATTGGGTGGGATCAGAGATGGAAGAAGTGACAATGTAACAATGAGAAGATCGCAGGCAAAGCGATGGATCAAGGTGATAACATGAGCTAGGTGAAGTCATTCTTAAGTAATTAAAGCAGCTCTTGAGTTAATGTTGTGGAGAAGATTAAATGATACTCGGGGGTAAAGTGTGCGTAATTCTATATTAGACTTTACCAGTGGGGGGAAATTACACACCTTGTCTAAGAAAAGGGCTGCTGTCTATTTTGGTTCACAAAATGCATAACAACTGATGCTTTGATCTTGTGCTTCTGTGACTCAGGCAAACAGAGAGGAAGGAGTAGATGAAAGCAAAGTGGAGAAAGATGCAAAGGTAATAAACAGTGACATCTGAGGAGCTCAGATGGGCGATTCTTACGAAATCCAGATTTAGAAGGTGTCCAGCATCAGAATTTTTAAAAAGCCCGTGAAGCCAATTTTTTTGCACATATAAGATTAAGGTCTGAACTTACAATAACCATTATATTTAGAGGATTTAAAAAATATTTCCTATAGAGTTATTTACATTTTTTAGATTATCAATATCAAAAATTATCAATACCGCAACATGATATTACATCAAATATATGCATTTACAAACTCATGTTTCGGTAATGAGAACTAAAAGTTGTCTAGGTACTATGACAAACAAAATTTCAACTTTTATCTTGAGAGAAAAAAAAATGAACTGCTTACCTGGTAGCCATCTTGAGTGTCATAGTCAATTATGTCCCTTCCAACAAATTTCCTTGAGGGCTTAAACAATGATGAATTGTTGCAGAGGATGAGAAAATTGGTATTGGACACATTTATATTCCTTATTGTCTCTACATTAACCAAGGATCACCAAATACCACATGTTTCTTTACTGTAAATGTTTATAGTATAACATGCACTGAAGCTTTTTATTTTTTTATTTTTTTATTATAAATATTTCCATGTCAAAGTCGTGGCGGTAATGAAAATTTCCCCTTAAATCTTATCGTAAACCCGTAAATTTTATCGTAAACCCTTTAGATGCGTGTGCAACAGGCACGTATTTTGACAAGATGCACGATGCACATGCTTAATATGACGGGGTGAACACATATTTTGACATGGTGAGTCACACACATGACTGCCTAAATACATTGCATTGTGCGCCGTCGAAAAGAAGTCACCGGCCACCAGTGCACCTTGGTCAAAAATGTGATAATGATATTAACCGAATGCTGTTGGCACGTATTGTTCATCAAATGCTTTCAAATCCACTTAATCCCAGCCTCAGGCCCATTCGTCATTCGATTTGTTGGCAGAATCCATCAAGAGTCTGATAAATAATGCTCATTTACAAGAAAACATATCAGACGCACTTAGAGGGTTTTGCATCTGAGCTCTTATTAATTATCTTCACATACTTCTTATGCACTATGTTGAAAAAAAATGTAACAAGATCCTCAGGTTTAAGTTGCAAACCTCAGAAGTGTTTGTTTGTCGATCGTGTTTCAGGAGCTGTTCGCTGCCGGAGAACAGAAATTGGGCACGGACGAGGAGAAGTTAATCAACATACTTGGGAATAGGAGCGCAGAACACCTGAGAAAAGGTGTGGGTTTGCAAGTACAGGTTTGAGCTCTTCGCGTGATTGAAAATACAAATGAAAGGTCATTCTTACTCTTTGGGTCTCGGTTTTAGTGTTCGATGCCTACAAAAAGATTGCCGGCTGTGACATTGAAGAGAGTTTGAAGGATGAGTGCACTGGGAACCTCGAAGCACTGCTGGTGGCCGTGGGTATGAAATAAAACCATGCAGTGCAGACTCAATGACATTTCTCATTAAAATGAAAAAACTGAAATGTTTTTTTTCTCTTTCTTAGTGAAGTGTGCTAAAAGTGTGCCTGCATATTTTGCTGAATCCCTTCGAGAGTCCATGAGGGTATGAAGGATTAATTTCATGAGAATCTCATCAGTTTTTGCCTTCTCACTATCATTCACTGAATCACTTGATGCTCATTTGAATGATCAAATATGGACACTTCAGTTGGAAGAATAAAAATAACTTGTGGCATGTTTTGGATCTGAGCAATAATGAGATACGAGAATGATTTCATGCATTATTGGTTTGTTTACTCACAGCGTGCTGGCACGGACGACGAGACACTCATAAGAATTATGGTGTCTAGAAGTGAAAGGGACATGCTGGACATCAAAGCAATATACAAGAAGATGTATGGAGAATCACTCTACTGCACCATACAGGCAAGTTATACACACATGCACACACTTTCTCACACAAATGGATAAATCTTAAAAATATTTATGTCCTTATTTATAGGAAGACACTGATGGAGATTACCAGAAAGCTCTGCTTTACCTGTGTGGTGGTAATGATTAGATATTGTTACTTTTTTGGTAGAAGTTCATTTGTCTTTGTGCTTATTATTGTGTCTAGTTTTCAAAATATACACATTAAATTAAATTTTTTGGGTTTAGTATTTAGTTTTTAAATATTTATTTATTTTTTAACACTTTACAATAAGGTTGTATTTGTTAACATTAGGTAATGCATTAGCTAACATAAACTGACAATATACAGCATTTATACATATTTTTTTTGTGGTTTTGAATAGCTAGTTGCAGTGTTTTAGATTGCTGGAGGATATTTAGGCATGGTTTTGATGGTCTAATAGACAGAATAATAAATTTTCTTTTAAATACTATGTGAAGATTTTAAAATTAAATTCTTTGGCCCATATAAGATTTTCTTGGGAAGTGCTATTCAGTTTATGTTGTACTTATGCCAGTAGATGGCAGTATTGTTTTTAAGTATTGTAAAGTTTTTAACCATACTGATATCCCAGATGTCAACATTTCAAAGTCTCTGTTAAAGTTTTTAATGCATTTTTCATAATTACGTAAGTGCAAATTTTCCGAATAATTTAAAATAAAATAAATATTATTTGTTCTGTGAAGAGCTGTATCATATTGAGTATTATTACTTGTAATTCTTTTTTTTTAATTTACAGAAATCCTTTGTTAACTTCCAAAAACTTCTCCTTTTTTGTCACATCCATAATGCATGTATATTTCCCTAGTCTAAAACAGAAAACATGATTATAAACTGATATTTTTATGATGTATGGACTCTAAAATCAGGGGTTTAGAGAAAATATAAACAGATGGTTCAGTATATTGGTAATAAATGGATTCTCTGAGAATTTACATTTCAAGTTTTGACTGCAAATGTCACATCCAATACCCTGAATTTGCACATATAATTTTATTTTTTCCATTACAACATCCAGAGTGAAAAGCTATATGTATATACATATTGATTACACCCAAATTTTATACTCCATTTGAATTTTTTACCAGTGATTGTATGTAATAGATTAGGACTTGTGGTTTTAAATTAACAGTGTACTTCCCCAATTACATAATCCATGCAAAATTCATCATGAACATTGCTTTATAAAGATCATTCCTCAAATACTCAGCTTTAATGTGGGATTCAAGGATATAAGCAAAACTGGAAACTCTTTTATACACACCTAGAGAAATAAAGCTTAAAACTACACTGCAAATTCAAAAATATTTTCAAGATAAATCAAGCAAATAAAATCTGCCAATGGGGTAAGCAAATGTTTTTTCTTAAACACTAAATTCAAGAAAAATTCAAGAAAAATATTTGCTTACCCCATTGGCAGATTTGTTTGCTTGTTTTATGCACAAAATCACTTAAATATGATATTTTTGGTCTAAAAACTAGACTTATTTTCTTGGGACGTTTTGCTCATTAAGAAAACGCATCTTAATTTAAGAATTTTTTGATATTTTTACTGAAAACAGGGCAAATACATTTTTCTTGAATTTTTTTTGCAGTGTAGAGAGCTCTTGTGACTCTTATAATATCACATTGTTTTATTTTGTGTGGTATGTGGAATGTGTGTGTGTCTAAATCTTATAAATCCTTACACTGGCAGTCTCAGCACAAATCCTGCTATGGAGGTCCTCACTGTTTGTGTCCAAGTTTTTTGAACAATGGAATTTATTAAGGTCATTGTTTCAGCCAATCAGAATACAGATTCTCAGGGTGTGGAATCAGGCCACCTCAGTCCACATGTAGTGTGATGTTAAGCATCTCTGGAGGGGTAACTTGAGAGCAGTGTTTGAATTAATCTCATGAAAAGATGAAATTTGTTGGATTTTATAAACATAACAAGTGACAATTCATTATCATACACAAAAGTGTGTACCACACCTAGCCTGAAAATAAAAAGAGCAAATTTTTAACTGTTGGTATTACCAACTGTTTATGTCAAAGCAAAGAGCTGAAATTTCAACCAAAGTCGTTCATGTCATGCAACACATGGTGTTATCGAGAAAACCGTACCGGCATATTTATTTTCATGTGACTTGCTACTAAATCTTTCCCAAGGCAAGCAATGTGAGAAATGCTTGTAACCAAACCATTTGTGGACCCCATTTACTTCCATAGTATTATTTTTTCCTACTATGGAGGTGAATGGGGTCCACGAAGGGTTTGGTTACACACATTTCTCAAAATATCTTCCTTTGTGTTCATCAAAACAAAGAAATTTTTGCGGGTTTATAACAACATGAGAGTGAGTGAATGATGTCAGAATTTTCATTTTTGGGTGAACTATCCCTTTAAAGTAGTTCCCCATATGATTACCAGCTCCGCAGTGAACCACTTTCAGTGCTTTTTAGCACTGTTTTTTGGAGTGCACATTAAACTTTAAATTGTCAGTCTGTTAATATTTCCGCTTGATGTTCTAAATTCATGAAAAACAAAAACACATGCAGCATTTTTTTTAAGTAAATGGAGACAAAAATAAATTAAAGAAACTTTTAAAGGAATGAATGTGTTTGACTGTTTAGGCTATTCCTTTTTTCCTGTCACCGTATTGATTTTAACTTGTGCATTTTCTTACAAATGACAGTGATGTCACGTGACCAAAACTTTTGAGTTTATAGCTTTAAGTATGAATTATGGCTAGTGTGTGTATACACTTGCTTTTGGGTGGATTGTTTTAATAATCTATTCTGCTAAGTAACTTATAGCTGCTTATAGTATGTCAATTCCAGAAACCACAATAGGTGGCCTCTTAAAATATATAAATGAAAGATCAGGAAACCAATAAGAAAACATAGCCTAACATTTATTGTTTAACAATATACAAATTTTAATTTCAAAATACATTTTATAACAGAAATGATAATGGGAAATTCTCATGTACATTTTAGAAACCGTCAGTAGGCTAAATCACTGGAATAAAAAAACTTCATCTCAAGCGCATTCATCATTCTCAACCATCAGAAACAAAAATGTACATAGTGAAGACCAGGAGTTGGTGCAGTATTCATCTGCCAGTTTCAGCCTATCCACCCGACCAGGGCACGGATTATTTACCACCACCATCGGGGAACCGGACAACGGTGACTGGACTGCGGAACGCGCACGCATCATCCGGAAGTGCGCTTCCTCAGGTGCGGTCCTGCACACGCGCGCTTTAACCAGCGCCGTGGAATCACGGCATAATCTTTTCTGCTTCTTCAACGACCTGGTGATCTGCTTCCAGTATACTTTAGTGTTGGATGAGTATTGCAGACAGGAGGAGGGCTTCCCTACATACTCGCACTCGAAACCATTTCCAGCGTTTTTGCAAGTGACTCCCAAAATAAACCTGTCACCCTTGCGTGCTGCGACCCACGTGCAATTCGTTCCTTCCCTCAAAGAAAATCTTCCTTTTGGAACAAAATTATCCTGCTTTTCTCCTCTCCTTTTCTCGCCAGGTGGTCGTGCCTTCTTCTCTTTGCCTATGACGCCGTCCGCCTGTAGGAAATGTGTCGCGACGCAGGCAAACACCAGAACGACAGCGACTTCTTTTACGCGCATCATTTACGAATTATTTTTTCAAAGTGCAACGAAAAATAAATGTGACGTGTGGTCACAAAAAGTTGCTTTAATTAGCGCTGGCCAAGGTCAACCGCAACAAAATAATACAAAATAATGAAGCCTAACTAACTATTGTTATAACTTTTGACTGTCTAACATAACTATTGTGGTTGAAGTAAGCCGTT
Organism: Paramisgurnus dabryanus; assembly: GCF_030506205.2. Lineage (NCBI taxonomy): Eukaryota > Metazoa > Chordata > Actinopteri > Cypriniformes > Cobitidae > Paramisgurnus > Paramisgurnus dabryanus. The sequence continues at coordinate 27,686,179 of NC_133352.1, forward strand.
TAACAGATACGATCCCGTGCAAGCCATTTATAAGGATAGCGCATCTCGCTCGTGCACGCGGCCACACGCCTCCCAGCTTTCACATTACATTCACGTGCTTTTAACACACATTTGAAAAAAAAAATAGAAGCGTGTAGGCTACTTTAGTACTTTCTTGAGTTAACCGTAGTAAATTTTAATATACTGTAGCATATATTATGCATACTACATTATTGGTGTATAAACCGTCTAATACTGTAACATGCTTCAATATTTACTATGGTAGCATCTATAATTTTAACTTCAGTTTACTATAGTAGTAAATACTGAAGTATGGGCTATAATATTTTCCATGTGTGAATTCGTGTTTTAATTGGTTGATGAACGAATTGTTATTGTGATGAATTGCGATTGTGATATATAAATCAACCAATATAGATAGCAAAAAAAGTGTTTTTGGAGAGTGTGATTTTGATGATAGTTGTTTGTACAATATATAATTTACAAAAAAAACAACGATAAAATAATGTTAAAATAACGATAAATGTTTCGTGGTAACATTTTGTATAGAAAATGAATTGTTTTATCCTTACAAATCTGTTTACTTAGGGTTGTCTTATATACACTCTTTTTAACACAATAGCGCCTCCTGCTGCACTCTTATGAAATCAACATCAGACAAAGCAAATTTATTACAACCAAAATGCAATTTATTCACACATTATTCACACGTGATATATGCGAGACAGTTTTGTGTTACTTCATAGTGCAGTAAAAAAGGTTGATAAAAAAAAATGAAAAAACTAAATATATATATATATATATATATATATATATATTATTTTTATTTATATTATTTAAGGATATATATATATAAATTGATAAGAACAAAGTTAATAAATGCTATAGAAATATTGTTTATTGTTAGTTTGTGCTAATTCATTCATTTTCTAATGTTAACAAATATAACCCCATTGTTTTCAAAATACTGATCCAAACTGTAACAATTCAGCAATTATGAACACATAGCATATATTAGGAAATACTAATAATACAATTGATTGTTTTACACAAATATACAATTTAAGTGCAACATAATGTCATGTTATATTGAATTACCCTGAATTCATAGAGACACACATAGTTTGTCTTCATCCATCCAGCCCTTTACATTTGCTTTACACCAGACACTTCAGTGGGGTTTGTTGTCTGAGAGATATGAGAGATGGTAGATACAGATGTTTTAGATCAATTAATAAATATACAAATTTAGTTTGAGGTATTCAAAACATAAGTCCTACCTTTTAGTTTTTGAACCACCCTATGAAGTAGGAACACACACGCTGAAAGGAGCGCCAGCAGTAGTACTGGGCAAGTTTCTGAGCTTCACTCAGGGGTACTGGATCGGTTGGCATTGGCAGAGTTGGCGTGGGTGTCATCATTTGCGTTCTGTATTGAAATGGTTTGACTTGATTTGTGCCCTTAGTTCTGGATGCTTGGAGCTGTGGTTTCGCAGGCTTTGCTCTTTGCTTGGGTCTAGCAAAGGTTGGTCTGAGAGGCCTGTCCATTGGCATGGCATCAGATGAGGATGAGGTTGCGAAGACCATCTGGGCCTCATCAGATGCTTTCTTGCACATCAGAGGTTTAATGACGCTCTGACCCTGGCAGGCGTTCTGCAGCTTGCGGAGACCCCACATGATCTGGGTGAAATAATGCCGTGGATTTTTGTTGTAGTTGCGGCAGACGTAAGGTTTTCCCTTATACTCGCACCAGTAATGTGTCTGTCCATGGCACACGATGCGTAGTATTGTCAGATCTTGTTGTCCTGTCACTTTCATGAAGCAGTTGTCTTTTGTGCGCTTGGTAGCGAACCGGATCGGGTTTTCCCAAATGCTCTCCCTGTCATCTGCATTGTGATCCTGAGCCACAGCAGCCCAGAGGCAGCATAGCAGGAGCGTGCTTGTGACTTTCCACATGTTGTGAGGAATTAACTTTGGCAGAAAAATGCATGCAGGGTTGGACTCCTCACCCTATTTAAGGTCTTTGCTTAACATTAAGTTGTGGGTTATGGGCATTGGTCATCTGGCGTTTGTCAAAAGTTGGCACACATATGAAACCAGTTGGGAGTAACCTTCAGCAATGTTGGGCAAAACATGGAGTGTCCCTTTACACACCCAATTCTGGAAGCTTCTAACTATATGTTACATCATTCAAAAGAGTACACCACAACTTTATATATTTACCACTCACATTTGATTTGTGTTTATGATCTTTTGTTGAGTTGAAAACAAACCCTCCCTTCTCTCCATTAACACAAAGTCAACAAGAGAATTTAAAGAGCACCTATTACACTGCTAGGCACTTATTTTGACAAGATACGTGATGCACACAGGATCTCTCGACGCGCAGAACACATATTTTGAAAAAAAAGAACCACACACACGACACTCCGAACACTTATTTTGAATTAGCGCCCCTCGGATGAGCAGTCACAAGCCGCCACTGTTATTTTGTGTATAATACAATGTGTTTGCGTGGTTTATGGTTCAAAAACGCATTATTTTCCACATAACCTATTATTGTTGCTGCACTATACCCTGTCTCACTGAATCGTGTTGATTTTGTACAAAACTCATTGTTCTGAAAGGCGCAGTGTCCTCCAAATGGCCAGCTAACCAAAATGTTGTCATTGGCCTGAATACCTCTGACATCAGCAAGAAATGTGAAGCTCCTTACCATGTTTGGAAGATTAGCTCCCAATGCAATACTGACAGTAGTTAATATGATCTCTATACACTGCAAAAAAATATTTCTTACTTTTTTTGTCTTAAATTAAGATGCATTTTCTTGATGAGAAAGATGACCTAAGAAAATATGTTTAGTTTAAGAAAAAAAAAACATACAATTTAAGTAAATTTAAGCTTAAAACAAGCAGAAAAAAATCTGCCAATGGGGTAAGTAAAAAAATCGTAAACTTTTTCCTTACAAACTTATTTCAAGAAAAATGAAAGAAAAAATTCCCCTTTAAGGAAATAAGTATTTATTAAAGGAACCCTTAAATAGTCCACTTTTTAATGCATGACCTAAAGAAAAGTCATTTCGGATTTAAAGAGGAACTATATTGTATGGCGGAACAGCACTTTTGGGAGTACTTCGACTCGGCGCAGTAACACCCTCCCTCTCCCATTATGAGAGGGAGAATGGGAGTGGATTTTTAAGGCGAGTTGAAGTACTCCCAAAAGTGCTGTTCCGCCATACAATATAGTTCCTCTTTTAAATCTGCTTAGAAAAGCGCTACGTTTTATTTTGTACCACCAAACTTGCTCGTATAACTACTCGTCTTAAATTGGAAAAACGTTGATGTGTTTGGTCACTTCTAACTTTATCTCTGAGTGGTACCATTGACTGAATGGGGCTAAGCTAAATGCTATCGAAGTGTCGCAGCGCGCCGCAGCGCTTACGTGCACGCACACAGATGATAGAGGGATGTTTCAACTCTTCTTAGTTAAGGTAATAACATAGTTTCCCTTTCGAGGAACTCGAGCTGCGTCGCCATAGCAACGCTTTGGGGAACGCCTCGGCGTGACTAATCTGAAGCACGTGTAAAACATAATCAATAATTTGATGATTGGATACTGACCGTGATGCCGTGCGGACCAGGGGTATAAGGAGGCATCCCACACAAACACACTCGCTTTTAGTGCCTCAGCAAGTGACTACGTGTATGTTTGCATAAATCTGAAGTGTGTTTAAGAAGTTCAAGTATGTGTATCTCCCTGTCAGCGCGATATCACAGACAAGGATACACATGTATATGTGTCTTCGAGCGCAGCACGCACAGTTGGCTTTTGAGGAAACTGGCTGTGTGCACTGTGAGCATTCCCGTGCACGTGTTGCGCTCCAGCTTCGCGCTTAGAGAAGGATATCTCAGGCTCGCGCCCTCACGGATCCGGTCCCGCTTCTGTCGAGGCAGAGCGGTGACTGCACTCATGCGTGCAGGCGGCGGTATCCCCGCCTACACCCGTGACATCTGTCTCTCGCTCTCTAGGAAGCTTGGGTTCGCGGCTGCGATCCCGCTTCTCAGTGGCGGTTGCACTCGTGGGAGTCGCCATATGATTTCGCGCAGGCGGCGGTATCTCCGCCTGCACGTGAAGTCCCTCTCTCTCACTCGCCGGATCGGGAAGGCGCCCTGCGTGAGAGCCATATATTTTCAGCTGTCTTTCTCCGGAGAGATGGATCATCTTCATAATCCGCCTACTGTTTAAGGCTAAACGTGCAGTTTCCACGTGAAGCCTCCTCTTTTTACAGTATGAAGGTATTATATATACATACGTTTTTACACCTGTATGTGTAGGCTATGTATGTATATCTGCCTGTCACAGCCTGGCTGAGCCTGCATGAGCTGTTTGTCATTGTTTGATGAGTCAAACAGTGATTTTGTGTCTATGCTGTGTGTTGCTTGTGCAGCTGTGCACAGCATTTATTCTCCTGATCGGCCACTGGTGCGCCATATTCAGATAATGATTTTGTGTGTTACGATTCGAGATCCTCATCTGCTGAGGCGGGTGACGTTTTCGTTCGTGGCACTCACTTTCTTATTGAAGCAAAGCAGCTCACACCTCATTTATGGTGCCTGCTTCCCTTTGGTGCGTAGTACGACAGGCAGCCCCCATTAACCTTCACCTGCATACAGCTGGCTCCAGTAGTGGAGCATGGCTACATTCTTGTGCAGGAGGCTGTAGAACCTCCACATGAGAAATGACAGCTTACAGCCTTTACTTTAATGTTCCAAAAGTAGGGGAATCGTTCAGTGATGCGGCTCAGTTCTATGCTGTTACTGAAACCGATTGTGATGCAATCAGATCCGAGGACTGATTCCTTACATTAGAGCTTATGTCTCCATTCAACATGGGGGGGGGGGGTTCCCGAGGGGAAACCCGTCTCGCATGATCAAAGTCGCGCACCGTTGTTTGCGTGCTCTGGTAACAGGAAGAAAGCCATGGCTTCTGTCCCAAGGTCCTGTGTTGGGTGCGCGTTGTCGATGTGTGGCGCTGACAACAGACGCATCCCTCACAGGTTGTTGCGATTATGGAAAGCCAAAAGGATCAAAATCGCATCATCGGATATGGCACTGAAATTGCCTTGGAAATATGGTGGTATGGGTTGGACTCCCATTTCCTTCCAGACCTGATGAGCCATCATGTGCTTGTCCAGATAGACATCACATCAGTGGTTGATTAATAGATTATTAAGGAGATCTGCTATCAAAGTCACGCATCGTTGCCTGCGTGCTCTGGTGGTGTGGAGAAAACCTTGGTTTCCATCCTAAGGCCTGTTTTTGGGTGCGTGCTACTGGTGTGTGACACTGACACCAGAACGCACTCCCCACAGGTTGGAGTACAGTATGGAAGGCCGAGAGGTCCAAAATCACTACATTATTGATTTTGGGATAATGGCATTGTGGTCTCTGGACAAACTGTGCTGGTTGACGACAATTTAGATCCCAGGCCGCTTGAATATGGCAGATGCCCTGTATGGCAACACCCATTGCTAGGGAGTTGAGACTCCGGCCAAATGTGGTGAACCCCATTTGGAGAGGATTTGGACGCGCAGAGGTGGATCTGTTTGCGTCTCAGGACCGCACACACTGCCCAATGTGGCTTTCTCTTTTCCCCAATCTCTCTGCCACAGAAGTTCTGGAGGAAGCTTGCCAGAGGTATGGCCTGTCAGTTTGGCCTCTGAGGGGGCCAGGCTCGTAGGCTCAGGTCTCCCAACTGAGGTTGTGGAGACCATATGATTACTCCAGAGCTCCCCCAGGAGCTTAGGCACTAAGTGGAGAAATTTCACCTCATGGTGTTCAGCTCACCTGACAGACCCAGTCAACTGCCCTGTTTATGTGGTACTGAGGTTTCTGCAGGAGCAATTCTCTGCTGGCTTACTTCCTTCTACTATTAAGGCTTAGGTGGCAGCAGTTTCTGCCTACCATACTCCTTTGGAAGGATTTCATGCTCCCAACTGAGGTTGTGGAGACCATATGATTACTCCAGAGCTCCATCAGGAGCTTAGGCCCCATGTGGAGAAACTTAACCTCATGGTGTTCAGCTCACCTGACAGACCCAGTCAACTGCCCTGTTTATGTGGTACTGAGGTTTCTGCTGGAGCAATTATCTGCTGGCTTAATTCCTTCCACTCTTAAGGCTTAGATGGCAGCAGTTTCTGCCTCTACCATACTCCTTCTAGAAGGACCTCATGTCTCTTCTGGACAACCCTCAAGAGAGCTTTATGCCCTTAAGTGGAGAATATTTCACCTATTGGTGTTTAACTCCTCTTACAAACCCAGTCAACTGCCCTGTTTATGTGGTACTGAGGTTTCTGCAGCAGCAATCCTCTGCTGGCTTAACTCCTTCCACCCTTAAGGTCTAGGTGGCAGCAGTCTCTGCCTACCATGCTCCTTTGGAAGGACCTCATGCTCCCGAATGAGGTTGTGGGAACCAGATGGTTACTTCAGAGCTCCCTCAAAGAGGAAGCTTATGCCCTAAAGTAGAGAAATTTCACCTTTCGGTGCTCAGCTCACCTGACAGACCCAGTCAACTGCCCCTTGACGTGGTACTGAGGTTTCTGCAGGAGCAATTCTCTGCTGGGTTAACTCCTTCCACCCTAAGGTTTAGGTGGCAGCAGTCTCTGCCTACCATACTCCTTTGGAAGAATGTCATGCTACCAACTGAGGTTGTGGAGACCATATCATTACTCCACCTTTAAGGTATAGGTGGCAGCAGTTTCTGCCTACCATACACTTCTGGACTCTCTGAGGGCAGTCTACATACCACGCCACCTGAATGTGGCAGATGCCCCTTTGAGACAACAGACATCTCCGATAGGAGTGGAGACTTCATCTAGATGTGGTGAACCACATCTGGAAAAGGTTTGGACGCGCAGAGGTAGATCTGTTTGCATCCCAGGACACCACACTTTACCCACTGTGGTTTTCCTTGGTACAGGCGTGGCCGAGGCTACGTCTGTATGCCTTTCCCCCCTGGTTGTGTTTGTCCTTCCACGGGGAAACTTTATTCCCTTAAGTGGGAAATTTTCACCTCTTGGTGTTCAGCTCATCTGACAGACCCAGTTTACTGCCCTGTCGACGTAGTTCTGAGGTTTCTGCAGGAGCGTTCTCTGATGAGTTTACTCCTTCCACCATTAAGGTTTAACGGCAGCCGTTTCTGCCTACCATACTCATGTGGAAGGCTCATCAGTGGGTAGACACCCATAAGTGGCTCGCTTTCTTTGTGGCACTCGCAGGTTGCGACCTGTTAGCCGCACTAGGGTGCCTACTTGGGACCTAGCGGTCGTGCTGGAAGGGCTCTCGTTGGCTCCGTTCGAGCCACTTGAGACTTCGCCAGATAGGTTTCTGGCCTTTAAGACTGTGTTCCTTCTGGCTATTACTTCTTTAAAGCGAGTGGGGGACCTTCAGGCCCTGTCGGTATCCCCGACATGTCTTGAGTTTGCACCTGGGATGGCTAAGGCTTTTCTACACCCAAGGCCAGGTTATGTTCCCAAGGTGCTGAACAATGTGCCGAGGCCCATTGTTCTGCAGGCCCTTTGTCCTCCCCCATTCAGGAGTGCGGACCAGGAAAAGCTGAATTTGGTGTGTCCTATGCGAGCACTGGATACATATGTTCACAGGACTGCTCAGTGGAGGAAGTCCGAGCAGCTATTTGTGTGCTTTGGTTCACCTAGGAAAGGTTTACCGGTGACCAAGCAGACTTTGAGCAGGTGGATAGGGGACGCTATCTCACTGGGTTATGAACATCAGGGTATACACTCACCCGTCGCTGTGAGTGCCCACTCTACTCGGGGTATGGCTGCCCCTAAGGCCTTAGGGTCAGGCGTTTTGCTCCAGGACGTATGTGATGCGGCCGGTTGATTTTCACCGCTCACCTTCGTCAGATTTATAATTTTGACCTAGACCCCTCTTTAGGGTCCCAGGTTCTTGGCCTTGACTGTGTTCAGTTATACACGCTACAGGCATTTGGTAGTATGGAAGCGTGGGCATCTCGTTCCCCAAAGCGTTGCTATGGCGACGCAGCTCGAGTTCCTCGAAAGGGAACGTCTCGGGTTACGTATGTAACCCTGGTTCCCTGAGAAGGGAACGAGACGCTGCGTCTCCATGCCATACTCCCTGCATCCCTGCAGGCACTTGCTTCGGCACTTGGAAGCGAGTGTGTTTGTGTGGGATGCCTCCTTATACCCCTGGTCCGCACGGCATCACGGTCAGTATCCAATCATCAAATTATTGATTATGTTTTACACGTGCTTCAGATTAGTCACGCCGAGGCGTTCCCCAAAGCGTTGCTATGGCGACGCAGCGTCTCGTTCCCTTCTCAGGGAACCAGGGTTACATACGTAACCCGAGACGTTAATATTGAAAATGAGTAGACTATTCCTTTAACTATTAAAAGTTGGTTTAGGGTATAGTTACTCTTTAAGGACCTATTGTGTACCTTGTGTCACTGTTTTGTACCCCTAACATTTAACTGGTATGAAATAGGTCCTTAGGGTATAATATTATACGCCAAAGGTTACAACAATTCAATGTGTTGTATATTTACATTTACCTTTAGTCATTTAGCAGACGCTTTGGTACAAAGCGACTTAAAAATTAGATAACAATAGAAGCAAAATGTTATACATGTGTACATAGCCAAGGGTAAGTATTTTTTTTATATCCATAAAGGTACAAAAATAAACATTTGATGGTACCATCCCCCCTAACAGAAAAGGAACAGTTTTAAACCTTTATTCTGGTACTGGCTAGAGGGATACAGCCACGACCAAATCCTGTGAAATATTGGGTTTAGGGTTAGGTTTGGGGGTCGGATTAGGATAAAAAACAGCGGTTCTGGACAGATAGGATACATCTACAGCCTAAATGCCATCAAATGTTGATGAAAAACAGCGCTCATCCGGCGAAATTTCACGAGATTATGGCCACAGCTGTATCCCTTCTTGCCACAACCCTTTTTCTGACAGTGTGGGCATAAGTAGGACATTTAAATGTCATTTAAATGTCATTTAAAAAATGTCATTTAAAAAAACATACAAGGTTTGTGACAAAGTCCTGCATGAATTTGTGTGTTATAGGCTAGGCTATTTTAGAGAGATTTTGTTTTTTTCTTAAACCGCATCCATCCATTCTCATCTATTTACAGTGGCTGAATCTTGAATGCAAAACACCAGAGATGTAACTTGAATCAGAAATTTATTCACAATATTTTACAGTTTCAGCCAGCCTGACCACATGGACTTAAAGACTAACGGCACTGACAACCAGTCCCACCACAACTAAACATCTTGAGTAAGATTGAACACCATATGCGCATGCTACTGTAAGCTTGATATGGCAAAACAGTGAGATTTCGAGGTGAACAGAGGGAGACCTTTTTGTATGAATCAAGTACAGCACTTTACCTAAGGCCCTGATAACACTGTCATATACAAAATATAGCATTGTGTTAACATAAAGTTTCTGAGCAAAACCGCGTAGCACCTGACAGACTGTCTTGAACAATAATCTAGAGTTTGTGGATGTTGTTGTCTATGGTTATGACAGCGTTATGTAGGCTCTGTTCATCAAGTAAAGTGTGAGGAGAAATCTTATGTTCAGACAAGAAAATGTCCTATATGAGGTACATTTTTTTATTTTATGTCAATCTCCATGATGACTGTTATACCCTAAAAAAGACCCTAAAAGCTACAACAAAACCAGCTTTTTTTTTAATAAATATTTTATATAGGTGTACAATAACTCAACAGTTTGTTGGAACAAAATTGTTAATAGTACAATTATTAATAATAACAGGAAAATAACAGCCATGTTCTTTTTTAGGGTTATTACCAAATCTGGATAGGTATACTGAATTTTTTTTAAGTACTTAAAGGGACACTCCACTTTTTTTGAAAATATGCTCATTTTCCAGCTCTCCCAGTGTTAAACACTTGATTTTTACAGTTTTGGAATCCATTCAGCTGATCTCCGGGTCTGGCGCTAACACTTTTAGCATAGCTTAGCACAATCCATTGAATCTGATTAGACCATTAGCATCGCGCTAAAAAGTTTCAATATTTTTCCTATTTAAAACTTGACTCTTCTGTAGTTTCATCGTGTACTAAGACTGACAGAAAATGAAATGTTGTGATTTTTAAGGCAGATATGGCGAGGAACTATACTCTCATTCTGGCGTAATAATCAAAGACTTTACTGCTGTAACATGGCTGCAGGAGGCGCAATGATATTACGCACTGCCCCAAAATAATCCCCTTGGTAACTTTCAATGGCAGGAGATTATTTTCGGCAGTGTGTAATATCATTGCGCCTCCTGCAGCCATGGTACAGCAGCAAAGTCCTTGATTATTACGCCAGAATGAGAGTATAGTTCCTAACCATATCTACCTAGAAAATCGCAGCTTTTAATTTTCTGTTTGTCTTAGTACACAATGTAACTACAGAAGAGTCAAGTTTTAAATAGGAAAAATATCGAAACTCTTTGGTTATTTTTTTTAGCGCAATGCTAATGGTCTAATCAGATTCAATGGATTGTGCTAAGCTATGCTAAAAGTGCTAGCGCCAGAACCGGAGATCGGCTGGATGGATTACAAAATGGTAAAAATCAAATGTTTAACTGTAGGGGAGCTGGAAAATAAGCATATTTTCAAAAAAGTGGAGTGTCCCTTTAAATTGAGCAATTGACAAAAAACTTTTTTAGCAGATATCAGCTGCAAACAGATGCTTTACTGATCTCAACCGCAAAAAGCTTAGCTGATAAACCAAATCCTTTCCATACTTTACACTGTTTAGTTTAACTCTACCATGGCTAACCAATCCAAGAAAGGCAACAATCTGTTCACCCTTGAAATGGCTTGACAACATCTATCTTTACAGAATATTAGCTTATACAGTTAGCACTTAGAAAACCTATTGTTACAAATGTTTTACTTATATTTGTGGCTTATGGGTGGCTGGCTTGCTCTGTTTCAACAACTGCTCCTACAATCTCTGAGTAAAAATTCAGTGGACTTGACTTCAGCACATGACTTCCACAATGTTAAAAACCACAACAAACAAGCAAAGTATGCAGCAGCGATAGCATTGTTATGCCCGTCATGTAATGTAAACAAAGACACGTGTAGTCATTAAAACAGCCATGTAGGGTGAAGCCTCCCTGAATCTGTGACGGGATGTGACATCAGAGAAGAGCTCTTTAAAGGAACTGTCCATAAACCAGCGCTGTAATTTCATAGGTGCAAAAGGATCGGTGGAGACAACAAATTGTTTTGGAAGCACGGACAGCATATCCCAGCTTTAACTGCGAGTATCCTTTTCTTATATGTTGTCTGTGTGTGAGCTGTGGATACACCTGCTGTGGATAGAGAAGAAATTCCCAGTGAGAGATAAATATGGTGTGTTTGTTGTTAAATGAGCCTTAAAACAAGGCCAATTTAAACAACTCACATTCCATAAAGCTTCAATTCCAGTTTCCAATAGCACTGTGTGAGAAAAAAAACACAAATATTGCAGAATTACACCCATTGTGCAGTTTCAGAGACGCATATAAAAGGAGACACAAGTGAACCGTAGGACGTGAGATGTGAGAAGCGAGATGAGATTTAAGACAGTCAAGAAAAGAAACACACAGCAACATCTGTTTGCAAAGAGATGTTTGAAGTCAAACATTGGCAGATAGTTGCGATATGGGCCAGTGGTTAATCATGGACCTTAAAACACATTTCACACAAAAGTATCTTGTGAGTTATCCTGGCTCTGAAGATGGAAAGAAATCAAAATGCATGCTGTTAGTCTAACAGAGAAATAAAAATAAGATGGATGTAACCAGTGGCGGCTGGTGACTTCTTTTTTCGAGGGTGCTCGATGCGAAGTTCATCACAACATGTATGTTGCCCGTCATGTGTGTGGTTTAATTCAAAATATTTCAAAATATGTGTTCTGTGCATCGAGTGATCCTATGTGCATCATGTGTCTTGTCAAAATAAGTGCCTGCTGCAGACGCATCTAAAGGGTTTATGATAAAAGAGACGCTCGCGTTTGCTAGATACTCACATAATCTCATGCATAATCAGAGTTAAGTGTTAAGGGAGTGTCTTGCATGTATTTTGTGAACGTGAGCGTCTCTTTTATCATAAACGGTTTTGAAACGTGTGCAGCAGGCACTTATTTTGACAAAACACTTGATGCACATGGTTCACATGACGCAACAAACACATATTTTGAAAACGGAAGCAACACACATGACACTCCGAACACTTAATTTAAATCTGCGCCCCTCGAATGAGCAGTCACGAGCCGCTACTGTATGTAACCCTGCCTGTGAAAACAAAGAAACAAGTCATTTTTTTTGTTTTCTACATACAATCATATTACATAATCTAAAGAACATTAGCCTTGATATCTTTAATATTGATATTGTCAAAGATGTGACTTTGATGATGCTCCCAATCCTATAATAAGATTATGAGACTTGGATTTCACAGACAGGGTCACATAGAAAGTCATGTTGAAAGAGAGGCATGAAGAGACACAGACGTGTTTATGTAAAAAGATGAAAGAAATGTGCTTGTTAGGGAGAAAGAGGTACAGTAATGTCCAGTTCCCTTCTCTGTAGCTTTCAGTACCTTTCTGTAGTTAAAAACAGGCTCTCGTTTTCAAGAGTCACCAGTCGGGATGGCGAGGGGGTGCAGAGGCTCGTGGGAATCGAGTCATAGTGTCATAGGTAGGTATGCTTGAGACAGAGGGAAAAACCGTCAAGGAGGCCGGAGGATATATTCAACAACCTCCATCTCTCCATCCATCTTTAACTCGATGTTATAGAAGAGCAGGACGGTGCTTTGACATGACAGACAGAGCACTAATGCTGTCAATTAAAGGTGCTGCAGCCAATTATCATTTGTAATGATATCAGATATCACTGATATAGTATATGTCCTAAAAAAGCACTACACTTACGTAAACAACATAAAAGTGTGGATGCCAATCTGTGCTTTTTTAACCATTTAGGCACACTCTATGCTTATGAAGACATGTCTTTGGAGGGCAGGGTTTTGAAGAGAGGATATGGGATGAAGTCACTTGCAGCACCTTAAATAGCAGCACATAAAAAATAAATGTTTGCATTAATTAATTAATTTAATAATCAGTGGCATGTAGAATTTAAATAGAGGCAATAAGACCCACTAAAGGCGGATTCAATATAAAGTTGTGTCACAGGTTTGGGGTGGCAGTTTTTGTCTGAGCATTAATAAAAAAAAGAGAATTCATATTTTATTTGTCCAATATTAATATTTTAAGAGATATATTGAATAACTTAAGGCTAAAATAGTTTTAATTCATTTAAACCATATTTAAAAACCATGAAGCCGCACTTCTCTCACTAATCTCAAAGTATCGCAGTGCCCTTTTTTGTAGGATGTACACGTACATGTATAGGCTCTGTGTGCCATTCGAGCTCACCATCCTGACCTCCGTTACACCTGTCAGATGGCATCCAGAATAGCTTAAACTGAAAATCATGCTGTTAGTGATGATGAGTTGCATACCATTGATTAACCAATCACATGCCTGGTTAGAAATTCAAGAGTCACATGCAAAGCGAAGCCGGGCAAAAATGTAAATAAATGCATAAAAACACAAATTAATCTTGTTACTTTAAACCAGTTTGATTGTAATATCTTAATGTATGCATTGTATCTCTTTTTAAAGGGTTAATTCACCCAAAAATGAAAATAAAGTCACCCTCATGTCATTCCAAACCTGTAAGACCTCCGTTCATCTTCAGAAACACAGTTTAAGATGTTTTAGATTTAGTTTTGTTTTAGAGAGTTTTCTGACCCCCCATTGAAAATCTATGTACGGTATACTTTCCATGTCCAGAAAAGTAATAAAACATCAAAAAAGTAGTCCATGTGACATCAGTGGGTCAGTTAGAGTTTGTTGTTGCATCGAAAATAAATGTAGGTCCAAAAATAACAAAAATTACAACTTTATTCAGCATGGCCTTCTCTCCCGCATTCTGTTGCGAATGCGCGTGCATAATGACACTGCTGACGTATGACACTGCTGACGTACAACGCTGCTGACGTGTTATCCTCAGACATGTTTGCGAACAAATTTTTTTTCAAACTTACGTGCGTGCGTCTCCTTAAAAAAAAAAAAGCTGGGGCGCACCAGATAACACGTCAGCAGCGTCACTCCAGTCTTGTGCACATAGTTCACAAGTTCAACAGACCCAGAAGAGAAGACAATGCTGAATAAAGTCGTATTTTTTTTTATTTTTGGACCAAAATGTATTTTCAATGCTTCAACAAATTCTAACTGAACCACTGATGTCACATGGACTACTTTGATGATGTTTTTATTACCTTTCTGGACATGGACAGTATACCGTACATAGATTTTCAATGGAGAGCTCTCACACTAAATCTTAAACATCATAAACACTGTTCCAAAGATGAACGGAGGTCTTACGAGTTTGGAACGACATGAGGGTGAGTCATTAAAGACATTATTTTCATTTTTAAATGAACTAACCCTTTAACTGGCATGCACATTTATTTTCTCTATTAAATATGAAGTGTGTAATTTATGCACCAAACAAAAAATAAAATTGAATCTATTTGAGTTGCCCACCTGGGCATAAAATTGAAGGTGTCTGCTTATGAGCGGGGCTATCCTTTTTTAACCAACCAATGTTAGGTGGAGGGAGTGTAAGAAACTATCATTACTTTTAAGATGTTGTTAGTGCCACATATAAAAATGACACACTTCAACCTTTACATTAGTCATCATGCTAATGCCAGCAACAAAGAGAAAACAAGAATAGCTGGCTCCCAGGTGCTTGTTTGTATTGTACTGTAAGGGCAACTTCAAACCAAGCATGCATCAGACCGCTGATGTCTCATTATCATTACTAATCACCTCAATCAATCCTTTTCCCCCAATGCATGCAATAGATTGATGTAACTCACGCGAGGTGTATATGGTTTACCTTGTCATTACAGGGTTTTGGACACCTTCTAACTGTTCATTATAATAACCATTATTACCAATTTCCCTACTGAAATAAAAAAATTACACAGAAAAAAAATCATAAACAAAACATGATGTGACATAACACAAAATGGCATGCAACCATCGGGAATAAGCCTCATTTTCAATATGTGCTTTTGAAAGAGGTTAACGCTAAGTTGCGTGATTAAGTATGAAAAGTACGTGTTAAAGTAGAAATTGTACTTAAGGTTTCTGTTTTATCAGCCCTTTGTGTAAAACAAGGGAGCTTTTGAAGGGTAAAACAATAACACAAGCAATGCCCATCACCAGGGAAGCATTACAAGGCATGTAGCTTAATTCAGCACCATTAGGCAGAAAGATTTACGTACAAAACACGAAAGAGAAACGGTTTTTCAAATAGCGGTGGAAAGTGTAACAGGAAAAGAGCTTACGTTTTCATAGGAATTGTCTCAATGCTAAAAAGATACAAGACAAGCAAATGTTACAGAGATGCACCGCAGTGATATACTTTAGAGACATCACACAGATGTCAAAATGAAGTCAAGACACTTGGTGATTTATCAATCGGATTGACTCCAGACTGTAAACACATGGATGTTTGAAAAATGCTATAAGCAAAACACTGTATAATATATACTGTACATATCTTTTTTATAAAGTGCAAAGTGCTTAAAAGAAGGACATAAAGAATGGAGAAAGAAGGAAATAGCAAGAATGGTTATCATAATGTGAAATGCCAAGTCCCCGAAACAGAGGATCTAGAGGCCGCAGATAAGAGGAAAAGATGAAGAACACAGAGAGAAATAAAAGATATGATTATTATTACCTAATGTGCATATTACTTTACCCTATAAGCACAATTTTAGGACACTTACTCGTCATAAACATCCTCTGTGTCCATTCTACGGTAAAACTTGGCAAGCTTCACCGAGAGGATAATGCTAGGAAGCAAAAACAGTGTGGAACAGCCCAGTCCAAACCAGAATGTGTTCTGCAACGAATAAACACATGCTTACTTTAAACCACCCATAAGCCACACTTTGCTGGAGCACACATTTGGTGCCCAAACATACGACCGAAATGCACAAAAATTTGCACAAATGGACAGCCGTAATTGAGGCATTGGCGATTTATTCAAAGTTTATTAAAACTATGATACATGTACTGTTTTTAATTTCACATATATATAGCCAATCCCAGTGTTAAAGGGACAGTATGTAGGATTGTGGCCAAAACTGGTACTGCAATCACACAACTGGTGGCCAATAGACAAAATGACAACATAAACATCAGTTGAGGGCTGCAACTCCACTTTTTAAATGACAATATCCTGGCCAGACCACTGTTGTCCGTGATATAAGTATTTGAAATGAAAATTACTTCTTAATGTCTAGTGACATATCAGGGCCATTTTATGATTCATTGATATAAATTTCTTACATACTGTTCCTTTAATCTGTTACGCCATACATGTGTTTATAGTTGGGGTTCCCCTTAAAGGAAATCACCACCGTTTTTCAATATTTTACTATGTTCTTACCTCAACTTGGACGAATGAATAAAACCCTATCTTTTTTCAGTGCGTGCACTTTTAATCTTTTTACAGGCTTCTTGAATGTGTTGGCATTTAGCCTAGCCCCATTCATTCCTATGGCTCCAAACAAACGTTTTATTTTGTGCCACCATGCTTACTCGTGTAACTACTCATGTAACAGTCTTTAAATAGGGAAAACATGGAAGTGTTTGGTGGTTTCTAAATTCATCCCTGTTTGGATCCTAAGGAATGAATGGGGCTAGGCTAAATGCTAACACATTCACAAGGCGCTGTACAAAGATTAAAAGTGCACGCACTGAAAAAAGATAGGGATGTATTAATTTGTCTAAGTTGAGGTAAAAACATAATAAAATATTGAAAAACGGTGGTGTTTTCCTTTAATGAAACTAATAGTTGGTCTCACCATTGAATCCAGCAGGAAACTGCAGCCCAGGATCTCGACTGTGTCCACAATGTTGCTAAACGGTTTACAGGTAGCTACCTCCATGGACAGCTAAAATGAGACAGCAACGATGGTAAACCTACATTAACATAGACTGATAACCATCAATTCTTACAGATAATACTGTTTAAAGTCTGTGTAAAGTCTGATATTAAATGTGTTCTCAGTTTGTGCCACCCAGGAAAAAAATTTGATATTAACCACCCAGCCAAGTTGAAATGATTTAAAAATAAACACCAAATAAATACACTAAGTTATCACAATCTTGGAAAACAGGCTGGATTCTCTGCTCTGAATTGTGGGGGCGTGTCCGCAGTTGGCGCAGAAATCACGCCCACCCGTGGGAAAGCTGCCATCTTTCTCAACTTTAAAGGGACATTCCACTTTTTTTACAAGGAGGCATAGTGATATTACGCAGTGCCCGAAAATAGTCCCCTGCTATTGAAAGTTACCAAGGGGACTATTTTTGGGCCGTGTGTAATATCACTACGCCCGCTGCAGCCATGTTACCGCAGCAAAGTCCTTGATTATTATGCCAGTTTGAGAGTTCAACTTTACATTTTCTGTCGGTCTTAGTACATGATGTAACTTCAGAAGAGTCAAGTTTAAATAAGAAAAATAATCGAAACTTTTTGGTTATTTTTTAGCACGATGCTTATGGTCTAATCAGATTCAATGGATTGTGCTAAGCTATGCTAAAAGTGCTAGTGCCAGTCCCGGAGATCAGCTTAATGGATTCCAAAATTTTAATTGTTTATCTCTAGGGGAGCAGGAAAATGAGCATATATTAAAAAAGTGGAATATCCCTTTAAAATACCGCTACAACCTGAATGAATGCTTGTGATTGCGTTAGGGGCGGGGCCATGCTCGGGGGCTCCAGTCTTTAGCCCCGCCTAAATAATCCTGAACACAGAAATGTGAAAAAAACTTTAAAACTCCACAATTTAGTTCTTCACAGTCATGGTAACATGTTTCAGCAATACACTTCTAACATTTATTCTGGGTGTGGAAACAATTCTCTGAAATGACTTTACACAGACTTTAAACATTCTGTTGCGTTCCTGTAACTCAACTGGTAAAGCATTGAGTTAACACTGGGAAAGGTCATGGATTTGATTCCAGTGAACACACATACCGATTATTAAATGTATTGTACCGTTACTAATACACTTTACATCACTTTGGATAATAAGTAAATGTAAATGTACAAATACTCACAGATGTACCGATCCAGTCCATGTACTGTTTAAAATAGCCAATGATAGTCTGCTTGTATTTCTCTGTTTCCTGTTTGTGTGGTGAACATTCACAATCAGTTTCCATAAAAAAACACAGTTGTATTATGTTTTGGGTAGTATTTTGGCATGTTTATGGCTCACATTACCTGATTGACCACCCAAGTTGCATTGCGGGAAATCAGAAACTGGGCAGCATCAACGGCTGCTAAAACCTCTGTAACTCTCACCTAAACAAAAGTACAGTACATTCACAGTTTATTATAAAGGCTGCAGGGTTGGGGATTATAAGAAAGACAGACACGGTAGTTTTGAACTTACAGGCAGATCTGATGCAGTTCTTTCTAGGAATCTGATGCTTTGGTTAAGCGTGCTCTGTAGTAATGCAAACAGATACACAAAACATGAATCACTTGTGTCCAAACTATCTTGATCTGATTTTGACCGCTTATAAAAATTTGTGTTTTTTGAGTACCTTAAACACAAAATTAATGACAAGCAGTATGACATAAAACCATTCAAACGTACATGCATAACATGCACACATGTTTTATTGCATGCAAATTGTCTTTTAGTGAATGTGAGTTACTGTAATCAATGATTGACTACAGATGAAAGAAAATGAATAAAACAAAGACAGTATGCAGTGACTGTAGAAAAATAATTTTTCTTCATAGTATCACAGGAAAAAAAAGGTTGATACTATAATGAGCAAACAACTATTTTAGGTTATGCAACTATTACTGTTAGATATAGGCTTACCCTTGCTTTCACATATTTCTTGGAAGCCATACATTTAATTGAATAGAAAAGGTAAATAAGTGAAAAACCCCAGCAATAAGTGTCATTTCCAAGTTGAGATTTAATCCCACAATAATCTATCAGTGTAGAAGAGCATCTACTGTATGAGACAGGAAGAGTTTACCATAGACTTTTCCAGTGGGATGACCTGCTGGTTGTAGATCTGTCTCACAGTATTAGCATGACCCTTTAATGCAGTCTGTAAGGTCCCTTTAACCTGCAGGAAATGGAGAGACACAATCAAGTTACCAAAGTGAAGGGATTTGTGGTCAGGGCTATTCTTGTTTTTGCATTTTATAGAATTTCTCCATTTGTTTATGCTAAAGTACTTATGTAAATCACACAATGTCAACAAAACTTTGTATGCATACACGTCAAAAAAATATTTTTAAGAAAAAAATTCTTAGTATTTTTGTCTTGTTTTCAGTAAAAATATCTTAAATTAAGATTCTTTCTCTTGATGAGCAAAACGACCCAGGAAAATAAGTCTAGTTTTTAGACCAAAAATATCAAATTTAAGTGATTTTGTGCATAAAACAAGCAAAAAAATCTGCCAATGGGGTAAGCAAAAAATCTTGAACATTTTTCTTAAACACTAAATTCAAGAAACATTTGCTTATCCCAGTGGCAGATTTATTTGCTTGTTTTATGCACAAAATCACTTAAATTTGATATTTTTGGTCTAAAAACTAGACTTATTTTCTTGGGCCGTTTTGCTCTGTCGATGTGTAAAGTGACCCAATTTAAAGGTGCAATGTGTAACTTTTAAAAGGATCTCTTGAAGGAAATGCAATATAATATACATTCACTGCAAAAACTGACTTTCTTACTTAGTATTTTTGTCTTAAATTTAAAAAATGCTTAAATTAAGATGTTTTTAGACAAAAATATAAAATTTAAGTGAATTTGTGATTAAAACAAGCAAACAAATCTGCTAATGAATAAGAAAACCTTTCTTGAATCAAGTGTTTATGAAAAAAGTAAACTTATTTCAAGAAAATATTTCTAATTACATTGGCAGATTTTTTTGCTTGTTTTAAGCACTAATTTACTTAAAGTTTATATTTTTTGTCTAAAAAATTTCTAGGTAATTTTGCACATCAAGAAAATATGTCTTTATTTAATAAATTGTATATATTTTTTACTGAAAACAAGACAAAAATACTAAGTAAAACTATATTATGAATGGTCTACACGGCAAAAAAATGACTTTCTTATTTAGTATTTTTGTCTTGTTTTCAGTAGAAATATCAAAAAATTCTTAAATCAAGATGTATTTTCTTTATTCACAAATGACCTAAGAAAATAAGTCTACTTTTTAGACAAAATATATTTTTTTCTTACCCCATTGGCCGATATTTTTGCTTGTTTTATGCACAAAATCACTTAAATTGTATATTTTTTGTTTATAAACTGACTTATTTTCTTAGGTAATTTTGCTCATCAAGAAAAATCATCTTAATTTAAGAATTTTATAGATATTTCTACTGAAAACAAGACAAACATACTACATAAGACATTGTTTTTTGCAGTGTATAAAGACCTTGAAATAAGCCTTGAATTTAGTGTTTAAGAAAAATGTTTAAGCTTTTTTTTGCATACAATCACTTAAACTTGATATTTTTGGTCTAAAAACTAGACTTATTTTCTTGAGTCGTTTTGCTCATCAAGAAAAAGCATCTTAATTTAAGATCTAATTTTTAGATATTTTTACTGAAAACAAGACAAAAATACCAAGAAAGGTTTTTCTTGAAAATCATTTTTTGCAGTGTACATAATGAACTGTTGTGTTTTTACTACCCATTTTTATCTACATACGCCGCGGGTCTCCTTACATGAAAGTCGTCGTCATGTTTCTACAGTAGCTATAAATGGACAAACTGTTACAGAGCGTGTTTCGTTCCTACATTTTCTCAGACAATGACATGTTTGTCCTGTGGCAGCTACTGTAGCCTCCATTGCGTTTCGAAATTGAGGTTGGTTGCATTTTCACCTTTAGATGCTAATCAAGGGATTCATGTTCCACTAATTACAGTAAATACTGCTTACTGTAAATCTACAGTATAATTACAGCCACCTTAAGGGTTTGTTTTAAATATTCCAATAAATAAATCTCACCAATTGATCAGCTTGAGTGTCAAGTTCACCAGCAAAACTAAGCAGATCTATGCTGGTCACTCCTTTTTTAAGCTGCAAAACAAACAAAAAAAAAAGCATGAGAAACCATAGGACATCTTTAAACATCATTTTTACCATCTTTCATCACTGTATGTTATATACCTCCTCCAAATAGGCAGCAAATTTGATCTTATTAATGTCAGTTTCTGTGTAGTTGATTAGATTCTGTTTGCCTTCAGTCTCCAGGAGAACGATGCCCCGCAAGTCCACCTTCATCTCTTCAAACTTCCTCGACACGTCTTTGGAGTACTGAATAAAGACAGGAGGCTTTGTTAGTGTTATAAGACAGCAATCGTCCCGGACAGAGGTGAGATCATAACTAAGGATCTGACATAAACTCACAGTACAGTGGGGTCAAAAGTTTGAGACCACCATGCTTCATGCTTGCAGACCTGAATGCATTAATGTCTAAGTATATGATACCTCACTATTTGTTTTGTCTCAGCATGATTTGTGAATGTTACAAGGAGCATCTTGAGTGCTTTAATTGAAATAAGGAAATCTGACATTTTATACAAAGGAGTTAACACAGACATTTTCCCAATTTTGCCAAAACATTTTTTGAATACTTGAAACATGTTTATTTCCTTGTTTAAATGAAAACAGACTTGTGGTCTCGGAGTTTTGAACCCTACTGTGACACTGAATCAAGAATGCTGGTTTATAGGGATTTGAACTGTTTTTAGGGATATGGAACTGAAAATTAAGCTTCATGTTGCTATGATTAAAATAAAGGAATTTATAGATGGTGTATATAAAACGTCTCGAACAAAACAGATATTTTGCCAAAACCCGAAATACAGAGAAGAATAATAAGCATGGCATTGGAAAAACATACTGTTTACTGTTTTTGTTTAGTCTAGCATTTTGATGATAAAAATCAACAAATGTATCAAAAGATGAACATCACATTAAGCTGTCTGCTTTATAAAATTATCTTATTTGCATTGCTTTGTAGATTAGAGGAAAAATGCACTAAACATATATAGGAAAAGAACAAAAGTGATGTCTACATAGTATTATCTAGAAAAATGTTAAGTTTTTACAAAGATTCGTTAATCTTTTAAAACAAGAGTGATTCATTTAATTATTAATATCTTGAACAATCATTCACAAGTGAATTAGGATGTTTGTCATAGGCTCATTAAACATTTAGTAGAAATACCTACAGTATCTCAGTGTGACTTTGAATGTCATTCCACGTTTAGCAGTGATCTGTGTGTCTACATATGAACAAATCCTTTTATCCACTCACAATACTGGTGTTAAAGAACGCTGAGATATTGAAGATCTTTTCCAGGTTAAGAGCTTTGTAAATCCCTCTGTTGTCCTTACAGTTACTATAAAAAAGAGAAGAAAGTTCAGAAAAGAGAATAAAGCTTAGATGAAAAAGCAATCACAGCGGAGGAAGTGCGGGACAAGTATTGCAACAACCAGCCGGCTCACAGCTCAAGTATCACAGCTAAAAAGCGTTCGGCTGAAAAAACAGCTGCGTATAAAGTTTTGGTGTGCACAACCTTTAAAAGCATTGGTGTGCACGCCCCCCATGTCACATGTATTTATTATATTCAGAAATATAAAATATTATACAAATTCTATTAGAAAATAAAATATCCATCCAACTGGAATTTAAAGAAAGGCAACACTTTCATACAGGGTATATTACAAAAGCAGCTCATAAAACTTTTAGGTCAGACTTATTATATATAAAACAATAAACAAAGTGTTAAAAATTAAGAAAAAAAAAACATGAATAATTAGATAATGTGACGAGGTTGCACTGCTAGTTTATCCACTAAAATCAACTGTGAAGAAAACTGTTTTTTTTTATATTGGAGCTATTGTACAAAATAAATAATCAATGTACACATACACTTATTCTTCTTCAAATAAAAATGACTTTACCACCGAACTTTAAGAGAACTGTAATGAAGTCTGAATTGTGTCTCAGTTTTACAGGATATGCATTACAGGCCCGAGTTACCTGTAGAGAGAATCCACTGTAAGATCCATATCGGGGTCATTGAACAAATATCCTGGTATGAAGTTTTTCATAGAAGACTGAATGAGGTAAGGAGTATCCAGCACCTAAACACAATAAATACTGAGAACATTATCCTTAAGCTTTTGAATAAAACCTCAGGACACAACTGAGCCCCAAAGTCAAGCTGTAACAAGAACTATAGTGTATTTCAATAACTCTGAGCCAACTTTGAGTCAAAGATCCATATTGACATACATTTAAAAGGTCAACTATGTAATCAAGTCAGATTTTTACCGAAAGGTTGAATTGTATTTTTATGACAAGGGTATAAATGTCAGATCATATTATATGCTATTAAATTGCAGGCTTCAATAGTAGAAGGAATGTTCAATAGTTTTCATTAAATTTAAAGGTACAGTGTATCTCTATTGTGTACTCGATTCTCTTGCCTTGAACAGCTGTCGGGTTTGAAAGGGTTCACACACGAGCTTCTCCAGATTTCCACCAGCCAAGAACAGAGTTGTTATCACTCCCATGAGCACCCAGGAGAACATGAAGCTGAATCCCACACCACTGAGATGCACAGAAAGTGTTTGTGAATCATTGCAGACAAGATCACTTTTTATGTATTACATTATATTCAGTATGCCTACGCCATGAGCAGGTTTCCTCCTGTGTTGGACACGCAGCCGCGGGTGGTCGGAGATGTGTGCCTGTCAAATCCCAGGATGCCGCACAACAGACCCAAAAAATTAAAGGCCAGGATGAGCACCACCATGCAGCAAAGAGTGATGCAACAAATCCACCTGAAATCAAAGATTTTTGTGACTTAGATGTAAAAGTAAAGACTTTAACAGTTTGGTTTTTTATTAGTAAACTTTGCATAAATGCTCAGCATATACAGTATGTTGTGTTTTGGATGGGGGTGCCCAGCATTGGAAGCTTGTGTGCAAACTAGCCACATGCCAGCCTTATCTGAATGCCATGCTGAGTGACCTGCTAGCTGAATTACATGGCTGGTTCAACCAGCACTAACCAGACTAATCCCGCTTGGAAATGTAAATTGGTTTAAGCTGGTACTGTCAGCATGAGAGGTATTTGTGAGACACAGATAAGCATAATCATAATCTACATAACATTTTCTGAAAGGAAACTGCAGAAATGTGCACCTGCAATGTATACCTTGTAATGGACTGTAAGTTGCTTTGGATAAAAAGCTGCATGAATGTAAATGTAGAAATTCGGAAATGCACTCCTCAGCTTTACCTGTAGAAATCCATCTGATCGATCTGTGGGTAGATGTCCTCTATCTGTGAATGTGTGTGTGTTATCATTTTGGTGAAGTTGGTCAGAGTGCTGTTAACTGGAAAGCGCTTGGTGAAATTGGTGATGTTAGAACCAATGTCATTCAGTAGACCTCTCACCCCTACAAAAGAAATGTTGGGCAACAGACTTAGTTATAATTTACTAGAAAGAAATTTTGTAAGAATCATATGGATTTAAAAGTAATATTCCACTTTCATAAAACAATTCTGATAATTTACTCACCCTCATGTTATCCAAGATGTTTATGTCTTTTTTGAGGAAAACATTTCAGGATTTTCAACTTTGGTGGACCTCAACCGCAGCTTTAAACGATCCCAACCGAGCCATAAGGGTCTTATCTAGCAAAACAATTGTACCCCCGAAAAGGTACTTTTTAACCACAACCTCTCGTCTTGCACTAGCCTTGTGATGCGCCAGCCTGACCTTACGTATTACGTATTCACGTCGAAAGGTCACCAGTGATGTATGCGAACATATCGCTCCAGTGTTTATAAATATGTGGAGAAATAGGACCATTCCGACATTGTTGTATGTGGAATTATACTATTTAATGTTTATTGTTTAAAATGGTCCGCAATTATGCGTTTTACATATCTAATGTATGACCTTTGAATTATTTCAATTATTTTCATTACGTAACATGTAAGGTCGCGCTGGCGTGTCACAAGGCTGGTGCAAGACGAGAATTTGTGCTTTTTTTGGCGAAAATTAAGATTGTTTTGCTAGATAAGACCATTATGCCTGGTTGGGATCATTTAGAGCCCTGGAATTTTAAAGTGACACTTTGTAGTTTTTCAACCTTCATAATATATTTTTCAAGGCTACTTGGAGAGTGTAGAGAAAGACTTATATCACGTGACACTGTTGCGCTGTAGTAGCATCATGGATCCACAACACAGGCGATCCGGGTTCGATTCCCCTTTAAGGTAATTTTTTATATAAACTTTAACCAAGCAACCACCGTTACAACTGACTTGAAAACGTGAGTCACGCAATCTTTTGCCGTTTGAAATAAAATAAAAAACATAATTGTATTCATATGACAGGCTGGAAGGCACAATTTGTGACCTAAAGAGTTGTCTTCTTTTCCTTTGCGACAGTGCTGCGGCGCTTGTGGCCTCTAGGGGAGCTAGACGTGAAAAAAAAATGTCTAGCACCCCCTAGTGGCCAAAAAGTTCCGCGGTGTGCCTTTAAAGGAACACCTGAACTTAGACGAATGATCACATACCTATCTTTTTTCAATGTGTGCACTTCATTTTTGCACAGCGTGTCGTGAATGTGTTAGCATTTAGCCTAGCTCCTTGATTCCTTACGATCCAAACAGGGATGAATTTAGGAGCCACCAAACACTTCCATGTTTTCCCTATTTAAAGACTGTTACATGAGTAGTTACACAAGTAAGTATGGTTGCACAAAACAAAACGTGGCGATTTTTTAAGCGGATAAAAAATGAGAACTATATTGTATTGCGGAAGAGCACTTAGTTTGCAGCACTTCAACCTCGGCGCGCAGTAACATCATCACTCCTGACTACTCCCCCTCTCGCTGAATATTACTACATGGAAGTGTTTGGTGGCTTCTAAATTCATCCCTGTTTGGATCCTAAGGAATGAATGGGGCTAGGCTAAATGCTTACACATTCACAATGCGCTGTACAAAGATTAAGTGCACGCATTGAAAACAGATAGGGATGTATAAATTTGTCTAATTTGATGTAAAAACATATAAAAATATTGAAAAACGGTGGCTTTTTTCCTTTAAGTTACATTGAAATTGTAAACTGTTGAGGTCCACTAAAATCCACTATATGGAGAAAAATCGTGGAATGTTTTTCTCAAAAAACTTTCTCAACATTTTGAATGACACAGGGGTGAGTAAACATCTGGATTTTTTTTATAAAAGTGGGGTAATCCTTAAATCATAAAACGCACCTTCAACAACGTTTCGGGTTTGCTCCATTACCATAGCGGGAGTGTCATTGAATGATGTAAATCCCTGGGTGACACAGATGAAAATCATATTACACATGTAAATTTGGTTGCTAACACAATTTCGTGTTTAGCTTTAGTTTACACACTATGAGATTAAATATAAAATGAATCTGTCAGTAAAGTACCTTTTCGACAATGCGTCTGAGATCTGTCTTCAGAACTCCATTCACTTTATCTAACTGGTCGGTTACATTAGGCAACTAACAAAAAAGAAGCATGCGTTTATAATAAAAAAATATCAATACTAAAATTATTATAAAAGGGGAAAGATGAGAAGTGATTTCAATACCGATGAGTAGTTGGCTGCAATATCTAGCCTGGGAAGGGTCCTGCGTATGTTGCGGCAGACGTCGGCTGCGGGTGAGCGTATATCTGCGCAGACGGGATCGTTAAGAGCGTTGCTAAGGCTGCCACGCACCGCGCTCAGGTTAGCCTGCAGTTTGCCCGTTCCATCCTGCAAAGTCTCCAAGGTCAAACTCACATTCTCTAGCGCATCCTTAGTGTCTCGCATTGCTAGGATTACAAACAAGACAAATATGCAAATTATCACGACTGACATGACTGTTTAAACATAAGCTGTGACAAAGTGTCAACTCCACACATGCTTCAGTCAAAATTATCCTTTTGTAGTTAGATTGTTCATAAACGTTTTATTTTAAAAGACAGAATGGGCAGGATCCACCAATGATGCAACAACATTCAGGGAAAAAAACTGAGCCAGGTGTTGTAGGGAAAGAATATGGAGCCAATCACAACATTGGTACAGGTCACAGAAAAGACCAGTCAGGGTCTATTATGCTTTACCTTTAATGACTTTATCCACTTTAACTAACAAATCAAAGACAAACAGTGAATCAAAACAGTAACAATTAATATTTGTATAGTATTACCATGATATTCCAATGTACAGTAGTATGATATGTAAACAATAAATATTTATCCAAGATGAACTGTAAGTTTAGGATGTAGGCAGCAAATAAAATAGATACAAACATAGGCAAAGTAAAAAGTCATGTAACATACTTGCATACATGCTGAGAGCTGTATCAAGCGCAGGCTGCACATCTTTTCCCAGCTCTTCTTGTATCCGTCCACCCAAGAGCGAACCTACATCTGCAGAAACAGCACAAAATCAACACAAGCGTTCCCATTAGATCGAAACGAAGCTTAAGATTACCACGACATACTGTACTTACTCTCCAGGTCATAGATCACATGGTTCTTCACAGTGCCGTACTGAGAGATCAGGTAATCAATTTGCTGAGGGAGAGATAAGAGAGCAGTAAGTATCTGTCCATTACAACTACACAATGAACTTTTGTCTCACCCACCAGATATCTTCATGTGATGCATATCTGTCTGTTTATTAGGGTTGCGGTACTTACAGATGGTGTCTGATTGGCAAAGGTGTGCAGGTCTTTTAAATTATTTTTCACCAGTCTCCTCATACTCTTCAGCTGAGAACTTAGGTTCTGATTGGCTGCATATGCACAAAGCACCCCTGCCCTGTTAAAAAAGACGTGTTTACATTAATGCTTTAATTCCAAAGCAACTTACAGTGCATTCAAGATATACATTTTATATGTTCTTTATACAAAGCTTTAAATAATCTATACACAATGTTTTTATTGTAACATTGGCAGCAATAAAGCTATTGGCTACATCGCCAGTAGGTGGCAGCACATTAACACAGTCATGTTCTTACACAGTCTGTGATGGACTATTAGAAAACATAAATTTTTCTTGCTTTGGAAAGATTTTAATGTAAATCTGATTTTTGCAGGTCTATACAATCAAATAAGTCTTTTGTTATGCAACTTTTGTGAATAAATGCTAAGAAGCCTTTTAAAAGCACTTTAAATAAATTAGGGTGACTGTTAACTTTCCTCAGTCAGACTGATAAATCTGCCCTATATACATCCTGTATGCATATCCTTATTTGTCTCTTCTCATCCTTTATGTTTGCAACTACAGTAAATTCAGTCTACACTCTTAGAAAGGATGTGTTAATTTTTTACACATCTTTGTGCGTTAAGCTTTTAACACATTATGTGTAATTTTAACACATTATGTGTCATTTTGTGTTGATTTTGTGTTAAAATATAACACATGTTGTGTTAAAAGTAACACAAAATGTGTTGTTTCAATAATAACACAGTGATGGGTGAATTCTGGGACAACGCATTTAGTGTGTCGTCCCACAATCAACACTAATGTGTTGTTTTTAACACATTCGTTCTAAGAGTGTAGGACAAAAGCTATGATTGACTTATGCAACAATAGCGCAAACAGGAAGTCATTTTGTGGCGTTGAGTCAAAATGCATGAATCATTCTTTGCTAGAATTGTGCTTGAATATAGAAAACAACAAGAATGTGTTGTTGCATTTTAAGCCTAGTCTATCGATGTCTTAAAGGTGCACTTTGATCTCTTGACAGAAATGCAATACGATATACATAACTATGCTTTCAGTGGTGTATAAAGATACCAAGACATTACATTGTACTGTTATGTTTCTATTACCTTAGGCCTAGTCCACACGAAAACGGGTAATTTTATAACCATGACGTTTCTCGTCCACATGAAAACGCACTAAAACTGAACATTTTTGAAAACCCCTGCCAGGGTGAGGATTTTAAGAAACGGCAGTTGCAGTGTTGTCGTGTAGACAGTAAAACCGGGTTTTTTGCCCTGCAACCTCACTTTAATACGCAAATTTAAAAAGGGGTAAAGTTTATCATTTGCACTTGTTTCAAAGGCTTGCAAATGTTAACATTCAAGTGATTTTAAATAATTTAAACTGCAAAAAGGCACTAAAGTGAGCAGCTTTCTGGACGCACATGCGTTTGAATGTGTCCGGTCCAGCCACAGTCAGACGTGATCATCCCTACACCCTTCAAAGATCAAAACTCTTGATGTGTAAACTTAAGAGAGTTGCGCTACTGTATCTCATACATACACTCATAGTCGATTAAAATACATTTGGTGAATAGAGCAATGAAAAACAACGTAACGTTTTTATGTGGGGCGACTATTTATGCTGCACCGTTTGGAATTCCCCCTCCGTCTGTGTGTGCATGCACGTTTAAGGGCACTCAAAAGTGCACACATGGAGAGACGAGTTTTTAAAAGCAAATGAACTTAAAATCTTTCTGTTCTTGACAAGGCACATACAAAGAAAATGATCTCAACGGTATTCTTTTCCTAATAAAAACCATTTATATATTAATTGTATAGATTAGAGTCAAAAACAGTCTGTGATTATGTAGTCTTAAAGAGACAGTAACCTCAATTAACCAACTTAAGTCTGTGTCATTAATGTTAATCAAACAACCCAAGACAAAGAGAAAATCACTTATGTAGCTCTAAAACATTATAATTATATTTATACAATATTTGACATATTTGATTTATGTACCTAATGCTAATTTTAGATCTTACTTAATGTACAACTTTTTTATTTTATAAATGTTTGTCATTTTATTATTGGTAGATTTTTCCACCCCTTTTTTTGCTGATCCGAAAACTGCCTCAAAAAAACGTAATGTAATCCGAACCGTGAGTTTTGTGATCCGTCACACCCCTAGATAAGACACAACACCGCTAACATAAAAAAGGACAACAGATTGAACAATATACTTGGGGACATGGACAACTTCCTTATCAAGATGGAAGTGTTTCAAATACAAATTAAAAAGGAGTGTGTGTCTTAGACTGTGTCTGAAATAGCTCCCTATACCCTTATATTGTGCACTATTTGATGGGACAGCTAGTTTGTAATGGTGCCAAAACTCCTGCACTGCAAAACTGACTTTTTACTTAGTATTTTTGTCTTGTTTTCAGTACAAATATCTAAATTCTTAAATTAAGATGCATTTTCTTGATGAGCAAAATTACCTAAGAAAATAAGTCTAGCTTTTAGACA
Source organism: Paramisgurnus dabryanus (assembly GCF_030506205.2). Classification (NCBI taxonomy): domain Eukaryota; kingdom Metazoa; phylum Chordata; class Actinopteri; order Cypriniformes; family Cobitidae; genus Paramisgurnus; species Paramisgurnus dabryanus. Next base: position 27,716,670 of record NC_133352.1, read on the forward strand.
AAAAAAGTTAATTTTAAGTGAATTTGTTCTTAAAACAAGCAGACAAATCTGCTATTAGGATAAATAAAAAAACTCTTGAACCTTTTTCTTAAACATTATTTTAAGAATAAATAAATAAATAAAAATTCTTTCCCCATTGGCAGATTTTTTATCTTGTGTTAAGCACATAGTCACTTATTTTGCTTACCAAAAAATACATCTTAATTTAAGATATTTTTTGTACTGAAAACAATAAAAAATACTATGAAGAAACTAATTTTTTGCAGTGTGCGTCTTGACACGAGTGAATACTCAGTGTCCGAGTTTCCTTTTTTTGCACTTACTACGTTAAGTGGACTATATTAGTAGACTAATATAAGAATATAGTGAATGAGGGTATAGGGGGCTATTTCAGACATAGCTAAAATCCCTTTGGGAAATCGCGCCACCAGGCGGCCATGTTTGCAACACCTCCAGGAAAATATTTCAGTCATGCAAGACTAAAGTCTTACCTACTTGAATGGGGAAATATAGTTATCGTGTACTCATAGATAAAATTTCTCATTTTGTATTGTGTTATAATATACTGTGTATGACAATATTAAAAGTATTTAACTTATTTCCTTCTTTTAGCATGATGACAAAAAAACGAAATGACAGGCAATGTTGTCATAAACTCAACAGAGCAAAATGCTGTGTCTCTAAATTCAGATAGGAGGCATTGCAGAATACTGCCTGGGTGAAACCACATAACGATAGCGATCTGAAATGGGTAGCTGTCTACAAAGCCTCATTGTTTTTCTCTTTCTCTCCCTCTAATTCCCCATGTCCTCCTCTCTCTGTATTGGTAAGCTTGCTATCTGTTCTGTTCGGAGGTCAGGAAAAACATAGCAGGGAGTAAACAAAGAGTCTTTGAAGATGGAATTCCACACAGAGGGCACAGCCTAAAACTTTACACGCTGCAGGGAACCTCGTACGGACCAGACAGAATAAAGCAAAAATGTTTTAACAAGCAACAAGACTTACACTGCATTTTTTATCAATATCTATGTGTGTCCTGAGGATTGAACCAGTTATCTTTGGGCTGCTAATGCAATGTTCAGATGAAAATGGATGTCCCAAAGCTATAATTGAACTTTTAAATATGCCCAAAACAGAATTCAAACAGCTCCAGGCGAGTGTGGTGTCACAAAATAAATGCGGCAACAAAAATTTACACCTCACCATGATGATATCAACTAGGGACAGAAATATAGTCAATATTTCTTTATACTTATTACACGGCTCTCTGGAATGCTTGATTCTGATTGGTCAGTTGAGACATTTGCAGGTTCGTTCTTTTCAAATAATAACCGCTCCAAAATAATAACGCATAGCCGGACTACTTGCACGAGTAAAATCGCTCCGCGCCAATAAAGATCAATAAAGATTACTGTCTGTTTGGCGCCATCTTGTGACAAACACTCGACAACCACGACAAGACACAGAGAGCTACTGAGACTGAACTTGACAAAATAGAGCATGACAGCTACGAAGCCAACACACAAAAAAATACAGAATGAGCATTAAAACTTCTCAAAGACTGGTTAAAGAGAAAAAAATGGAGACAGACAAGTATGAAGCAGAGGATCTTAATAAGGTATTACGATCATTTTATGCATCCGCTTCGCGTCGGGTCCTGATCACACTGTCGGGGCTTATTTCCCAATAAATACCGGCTGCCTCTACATTATCCCTTACATGTTATACATTTAACATATGACATAAATGTCTCCTAAAAGAAAAAGAGAGATTAAAATCAAAAACACTACTGGACGTTGCAAAAGTTCAGTACCCAAACTCTTCTGTTCATCATTTAGCCTATATATTCCCAATAAATATCTCCTGCATTTGCATAGGCTCCACATTGGCATCTTAGTGACATTGTACTGCATAATTTGGGTAGGTTCATTGCACTAAAGAATGTCTATGTGTATACTAAAGTGGGCAGGAGTCGAGTTACTTTCACAATGATCGCTGTATTCAGCCAGATTAGACCCAGCAGCTACTCCAACAGTGTCTCTGTTTAAAACTGCCTCATTTTGGGGTTGAGAAGCAGGGTGGGGGTAAGAACCTCATTGACTGCCTCTTTAACACAAGATGACCCATCGGGTTTGATTTCGCCCTGCAATGCAGGCGTCCCAGGTACCTGCTGATTCCCCTGTGGTTGATGGACCTGTAACACGATCGGCCCACCACCACGACACAGCCGAGCTACTGACCCGGACAAAGAGAGGCACTGTAGACTGGAAAATGAGGGTCAGTGCTTTATTTCGGAAAAACAGGTTGAAAGAAGTTTTAACTACTAAATAATTGAGAAACATTTATTTAGATCCTAAAATCAGGAGTTGTATACTTCATCAGACTACATATACATATATACATATTTGCAGGTATTTAGTAAGGCCCCTTCTGATTTGTCTAATTTGGACATTGTTATATATCTAATCAATAAATCACATGGCAGTTGCTTCAATGCATTTAGGGGTGTGGTCCTGGTCAAGACAATCTCCTGAACTCCAAACTGAATGTCAGAATGGGAAAGAAAGGGGATTTTAGCAGTTTTGAGCGTGGCATGGTTGTTGGTGCCAGATGGGCCGGTCTGAGTATTTCACAATCTGCTCAGTTACTGGGATTTTCATGCACAACCATTTCTAGGGTTTACAAGGAATGGTGTGAAAAGGGAAAAACCTCCAGTATGCGGCAGTCCTGTGGGCAAAAATGCCTTGTTGATGCTAGGGGTCAGAGGAGAATGGGCCGACTGATTCAAGCTGATAAAAGAGCAACTTTGACTGAAATAACCACTCGTTACAACCGAGGTATGCAGCAAAGCATTTGTGAAGCCACAACACGCACAACCTTGAGGCGGATGGGCTACAACAGCAGAAGACCCAACCGGGTACCACTCATCTCAACTACAAATTGGAAAAAGAGGCTACAATTTGCACAAGCTCACCAAAATTGGACAGTTGAAGACCAGAAAAATGTTGCCTGGTCTGATGAGTCTCGATTTCTGTTGAGACATTCAGATGGTAGAGTCAGAATTTGGCATAAACAGAATGAGAACATTGTGCATACGATTGTGCAGGCTGGTGGTGGTGGTGTAATGGTGTGGGGGATGTTTTTTTTTGGCACACTTTAGGCCCCTTAGTGGCAATTGGGCATCATTTAAATGCCATAGCCTACCTGAGCATTGTTTCTGACCATTTCCATCCCTTTATGACCACCATTTACCCATTCTCTGATGGCTACTTCCAGCAGGATAATGCACCATGTCACAAAGCTTGAATCATTTCAAATTGCTTTCTTGAACATGACAATAAGTTCACTGTTTTAAAATGGCCCACACAGTCACCAGATCACAAAACTTTTTTTCTGACATATCGTGCAGCCCTGGCAGGCATGTCCAAATTGTTGACTTTCAGTGTAAAAGAACTCAACGTAATGTTTTTCGAAATTATACTGTGGCTGAAAAATAGTTTTATTATTCCAGGAAATGTTCGTTTCAAAAAATGTCCCAGCTATAAGTATGTTTGCGCATATGTGAGCACCAAGCCCCATGTGTATGCTGTGAAAGTAGGCCAGAATGGGCGGGTAATTGAAATGAGAGACAATCATTTCTCTTTTCCATTCATGTGTAGGACAGAAGGAGGACACATTATTAACCGCACAAAGCTTTCTCTCTCTCTCATGCTCTCTCTTTCCATTCTGTTCCACCAAAATATTGTAAACAAATTCATTTCTGCTAATCATTTCATCTAAAATGTTCCCTGTTAAATTCCAAATTGACAGATTTGGCTGTGACTGATTTTTATATTGGCGTACAATGGACCGATGGCAGTGAAATCTATCAATGCCTCTAAAAGCTGCTTTAAAGAAACACAGTCGCTCATTGGATATGCAAGCCTGCAAATGTGCCAAGAAGAGCTGTATTGTCATACTGTATGACTACCACAAAAAATTATTTTAACAATTATGTGCACACAAACGCTGCTGCTAACTTGCACATATTTGCCTGCAATGATTCAGGACAGAGACTGAATCAAGATCTGTCCATGCATCATCATATTTTGACCGCAAATGGATCAAAATGGGCGAAACGTCCGGTAAATATTGCAATGTTTGGAGAATATAAGCTTTTACTGTTTGAGTGAACAGTGATTTAATGAATGAAACTATGTGCGTTGCACAGCCCAGATGTACTGGATGTCATGAGTATTTGCGTTCTGTAGTGAATTTGATTTGACAGACCGCTTTTGCAAGCTGAGCCCTGGGGTTGGCAGAAGAGCAGTGACCCTGCTAACCTTTAATGCCCTGAGCATCACACTCCTTACAAACAGCAGCCGGGTATCTACTTCAGATCAAACCATGGCCAGATAACAATAAACTGAATCCCTCAGACATCCACATAGGAAAGAAATAACACAAATTATACCTCTTTAATATCTCATTTGCGTCAGCAATAAGGCCAGAATGTGTGTGACATTAGATTTTGGACCGCAGATAAAGAAAATAAAAAAAAATATGTGAATCCTGATGTGTTATCCATGCATATGTCAATTGAGGATTCATAAAAATATCACATTTAAGAACAATTGAGCAAATATAGATGTAAACACACTTTAAAATAATTCTACAATGAAACAGCATGCAGTATTATGATGACAGCGTATTATTATGATTTAAAGAGCAATCCTTGCTGAATACAGATACACACAATTGTGTGAGCGGTCATTTGTAAATAATGGAGAAAGTAGTGACTATTTTTAGCTGAACAGCACATGGCGATCTGACATCATATGTATAGTAAGCCAGTCATCTAAGAACACATCTGAAACGAAAATGTAAATTAAATTGCGGGACGGAAAACAACGATATCCTAAACTATGCTTTAACATGTATCTACACCAAGCAGATGGATAGATATATAGACTACCCAATGTCTGAAAGACAGTTTGAAACAGCAATAGAAGAAATAAAGGACTAAAAACAAGAGTCATAGACGCCTCAAGCTTTTATGTTGCCTGACCATCACCATTGTGTTCATGACGGGGTTGACAGTGTGCCTACGAAATCTTGCCTTTTCCCCAAGTAGCGAAATGGCATTAATGAGACATTTTCTTGTCATAATTGGGTCATATTTGTAATAACTCATCATGATTAAATTATGCAAATTTTTTTTTATAAGAAAACAGAACCGCTCTCAGGAAAAAAGCCTCATCTTATCAAGCAAATGTGCAATAAAAAATGAACAGCTCAGATGCAGATCAGCACATATTAAACGGTTTTTAGATACTTTCACTTCAAATCCGCTTAATCCTGTCCTCAGGCCATTCAGAAATCCCACTTTGATAATCACTACGACAATTTTTTTAGCAAAGTCCTCTAAGTGCGTGGAAGAAAAATTTAATGTAATGTAATGTGCGTACATCGCGTTGCAATACTTTTTTACCCAGTTATAGGAGGTTTGCTGAATATTAGGGATGTCCCGATCTGGGTCGATCCAGGCTTTTTTGGCTGGAACGGATATCGGATCGAGGATCGTCAACATGACTGATCCAATTCAGATACTATGCGTTAGCCGTGGTTGTTACTGACAAACAATTAAAAGGACAAAGTATTAAAATAGATCACAAACGCTTTATGCACTATATTCAAAGTCTTTTGATACACTCAATAGCTTCGTGTGAAATTCTGCGCCCAGAAAGCCCATAAACGTAGCGTGTATGAACTAGGCGCCTCAAATCTGCTCCCGGAATGTGCATAAAAAGTCTGGTCAAGTGCATAATTCCCAAAATAACCATCTACACACTAAAGCTTTTTTACTATGACAGTTTTACGCAATTAAGGAAAAAATATTTAGTATTTTATGTTCTCCTAAACACTACCATGATTAATAATTACTAATGTTTCCTGTAACTTGTAAATCATTTTAAATGATTAATTTTAATACATTTTAAATTATACTAGATGTAGCAGAAAGCACTATACGCATTTAATTACAGTAGTATCTTATCGCTATCAGTTGATATTCAATACTAGAATCGGATCGGAAATGAAAAAGTGGTATTGGGACATCCATACCGAGCCTTTTACCTTTATTCTGAATAAGTGAATGGAGTTTTTTTTTTGAAGTAGAATTTTTTTGCAATGTACTTAGAGGGTTTTGCAGCGAAAGACAAAGCTTTTTATTCAAAGACTTTACCACCACCCCTGGAGCTGCTGGACCCAAGAGGTTTTCAATAATCAAGAAAATCGCTCTACTTATTGTGAAGGGTCCACTCAGGACCACAGCCTTTGAATCAGTTTCAGTCAAACTTTCCACCAAGAAACTGTGTAGTACCCCTCTCTTTATCCCTTTTTAATATACCCCTGAAGAGATCGCTGCATACAATTGCTGCTGTTATGACTTCATTATCACCATCACACATGAACACCGAAATCCAAGGAGATTTCAAAATGAGGTAAGAGATGCACATCTCCAGGCAGCCAGGCATGTGTTAAGGAATCTTTAATAAAGAGCCAGCAAGCTAAATCCATTAAACAGCAGAACATCAAACACTATCTGTCACTGTCCTGAAGCCTCTGCCTTTGTGCGATCCAGTCCTATTTCTTTCTCCAAGTATGCACTTGTCCACAATACACCATGGGTTACATAGTGAATGTGGGGGTGGATTAACTTCGTAAGGAACTTTGTGCATGTTGAGGTCTTTAAAATTGGATTTTACATTTCGATTAAATTGCACAGGAGACTCGTTTGATTTAAAGTCTGGCACTAGCTTGCTGAAACTCTAACAATGTAATTACTAATGGTAAAAATGAACCTCAAAACACTAAGTGAAATGCATTATGGGATTGCCCTCTACACAAATGATACCCAATGCTGTTTGGACTTAGGCCAATAAAGTTTCCTTAAAGAGTCTTTGTCATTTTAAGAATTACATGTAAATGATCCCCTAAAATGATGATTAAATAGAAACGGACACTTACTATGATCTGAAAGATTCGAAACGTAAAACTTACGTGATAATGAAAGTGGTAGTGAGTAATAGTGTGGTCAGGAGTCCTCTAAGGCAGTCTGCGTTTTTTCTCTGTCTCTGGTGCATCTCACCTCCACAGTTGTCACAGCAGCGGCACAAGCAGAAGAAAAGCCCAACCAGCGGCAGCAGTACGGTGAACAGCAGCCCGAGAGCGGCACAAACGACAAAACCAATATCATAATAAATCACCTGCACAAAAAAAATATCAACAGTTTTTATGAAGGAACACTAAAGCACCAAGATTCATTAAAATTTTAATGAACTGCAATATTTTCATGCTCCATAATTGTCCAGTTTTAAAAAACATGAGGGCTGATAAATTGAAAAATTAGACAAGCAAAACATTTGCTGAAGAAAGCTTATTTTACACTTCCTTAATTTAAAGCAATCATCTTCTTAAATACCCTCAAGGAGGAGGAGGACAATAAAAAAAAGATTTTTTTTATTATCCATGGCACATATACAGTAACATAATGGAAAAATGTTACAATAACGTTTATTCCATACGCTGCCATCAAATCCATTTACACGAGTCCTGTATAAAGTATATGCACTACCGATTGAACACGACTCTCTTCAGGCCAGCCTGAGGATAAGCTTAATCCGTCAAATAAACCAAAGGCTTTGTCTGTCACCAAATACGCTTGCTTATTTCTCAAGGGTACAGCATTTCTATATTTAAAATTCTCTGTTATTATATAACTTATTCTCCTTTATGTCTCTTGTAGAAAGAATCGTAAGTCGTGATGGCAGAAAAGCTTACCAGGCCTGTTTTATACACTTACTGTATAAGAGATGAAATAAACACTGCTTTGGATTCTATTTTCAGATTTACTGAAGTGCTGTTTGTTTATCTGTCACTATGTGTGAAACCTGCAAACATCCTGACAGAAGTAAAGATTAAGCAAGTATTTAATGTTATATCATAAAATCATATACTGCAAAAGATGGTGTTGATAGATAGGATTAAAGTGAAATTCAAATGTGTTATGTGTAATGTTTCTGTAATACAGAGGTGACAGATCTAGTCAGTACCCATCCTTACTACAATAAAGGCTCTCTAAAGAGACACATTTTATTTTTTTTGAACTACAGCAAATAATAAATAATGACACTTTTTAAAGGGGACATTTCACAAGAAGTTTTTTAAGATATCAAATAAATCTTTGGTGTCCCCAAAGTATGTGAAATTCTCGCTCAATCATCATATAGATAATTATAGATTATCATATAGATAATTTATTTTTAATAACATGTAAAAAATGCCATTTTGTAGGTGTGAGCAAAAATGTGCCACTTTTGGCTGTGTTCTTTAAATGCAAATGAGCTGATCTCTGTACTAAATGGCAGTGGCATGGTTGGATAGTGCAGATTAAGGGGCAGTATTATCCCCTTGTGACATCACAAGGGGAGCCAAATTTCAATGACCTATTTTTCACATGCTTGCAGAGAAAGTAACTTTGTTTTGGTAAACCAGAGTTGATCTTTTTCACATTTTTTTTAGGTTGATAGAAGCACCGGGGACTCAATTATAGCAGTTAAACATGGAAAAGGACATGATATGTCCCCTTAAGAGTTAATAATGTTCTATTTAATTTTTGTTATAAACCACTATAAAAAAAATGATCTGTTGAACGTTGTGTTCCCACATTGATGAAAAACATAAATGGCACACCCACAGTCAGTTGCATTAATCCGGACAAGTCTAGTCTGGAGGGTTAAGTCTAGTTTAAATCTAATTTGGGCTTTGTAGGGTTAGGTGTAGCTAAGGAGTAGGGATGGTCAGATTTGGGTCAGGTGTGGTTCTTGAGAGGGCTAGATGGACACACACTTTACCTGTAGAGTCAGAACAATGTTTTCTGGCTGGGAGGTGCCAGAAGACGATGGCATGCAAAAAAGCAAAACAGAAAAAAATAAAATGAAGATGAGAGAAAAAAGGCAAATAAATGAGGAATTGTGACCGATTTTGACAGACATGTCAGTTGACAGTCACAATGACATTCACATGCAGTTTCTCCACAGACGTACCATAATGAGCAAAACAAAACAGAACCAAAACATGAGTGAAAATGGTTATACAGAATATTATTTATAGACCAAACTATTACATCAGCCAATAATTGCCCATTGTAAGAATAACACCACTGGTCGATAAGGTGGTTAACAGAAGTGGTCGCTTTGGAGTATTTTGTATGAATGCGGCGCCTGTCTGCTGTGACTTTGGACACTGCTCAAATCCCTGTCGCACCACAGAGCACCACTCACATAGTTTAACATTAAATAACATCATATTTGTCCCAAAATCATTAGCAATTAACATTGGCTGCTAACGTATATTAAGCATTTTAAAGGAGATGCTGTCTGACTAAGCTCGCGCTATTTAATATGCACAGTGTACGATGCCTCTAGGTGGTCCTAGACGCGACACTTTTCGTCCAGTGTGAAACCCCCTAAGCCTGTTTAGTGGATTATGAAAAAATATTGTGTAAAACTTTACTTTGGTTTACATCTTAATTTCTGTAGACATATGTATCAGCATTGGGCTATTAAAACTTGTTCAGGAATTACAGGATCTCCTAAATTGTATTAATAACTGGCTGTTTGCTGGTATCAATGACACTGATATGTTTTTGGAATGTCAAAGGAAGAGTTGTTGTTTCATTAAATCCTGTTGTTTTAAAAAAATAGGGTCATGTTCCAAAAACTGTTCATCATAATAGGAAAGTGCTCTTTCAAAACAAGCTCATAACAGGAAAAGTACCATTCCTTGCATCATTCCTAACAGATATTTATATATACATTTTCTTTGAACAAATATTGCTTCATAGCAGATGTGTCGAGATACTATATAAAGTAAAGACAGATTTTTCATTATATTTTAGGTGAAATATCACTTTAACTGTGGTGGTAAAGGATGTTGATCTCATTGAGGTTCAGATATTCACAGTTACATTCACTTACCTTCTGGTACTCAGATTGTATTGCCTCGAATTTATCCTTTGCCACTCTAATGACGAGATCTGCAATGACAGAAGAAAACAAAGTCAGCATGCGGTGGGCTTATACGGTGGGGCCACGTCAGAACAGGTTACTTAATGTTGTCCAAAAGCCAGTTGAAAAATATCAGTGAGCCCACTGTGGATAAGCCTAACCCTACAACTGCAACTTCAACAAGATGTGCAGCCCTCGGCTACACAATAGACACATCCTTAAAATAAAAAATTTGTTGGATTCATAAAGAGACATCAAAAATCACTCTCAGAGCATCTAAGCAGCTAGTTTGCTTTGTAAATTTGGCATGTAAACATATTATAAAGTCTGGAGTGTGGTGTTATATGTATACTGCATATATCAACAGAAACACATTTACTCTCAACAGTTACTTTTTCATCCAAGTTGTGTGTAGTGTAGGATGAAGAAAGCAAACCAATAAAGGAAAACTGACAGCTGCTCATTATAAGACTCATTATAACTTTAGGGTATCTATAGGGATACGCATGAGACATTGGGACAATTACTCTCTGAAGATCCTAAAAAGTTTTCCACTACCATAGCATCATGATCCCATACACAAATCACCTGGATACGACATCACAAACATCATGAGCAATGATGGCAAACATCCCAGCACACCATGTCCTGAAGCTACATGTAGACAATAACAATTTTAAAACAAGCCATTGCAAATAAAATAAAATATATAGGCAAAAATACATATATATGAAAAATAACATCATAAAATGTATCTGTTATATAAAATATATTTTCCAGTCCCTGATTGTGATAAAACATGATACAATTTTTACAATAAAGCACAGCTATGACTGCTTCACCCAACGATTCTGTGTATCACTGTGCAACACCCTTAGCAACCACACTTAGAAACATAAAACATATGTGAAACATTGTGTTGCTTTTCACAATCGGACAGGAATTTTTTTCAGCTGGAGGAAAGCTTTTAGTGATTTTACTTAAGGGACACCACTATTTTTGAAAATATGCTAATTTTCCAGCTCCCAGTTTTAGTATAGCTTAGCATAATCCATTGAATCTGATTAGACCATTAGCATCACGCTAAAAATAACCAAAGAGTTTCAATATTTTTCCTATTTCAAACTTGACTCTTCTGCAGTTACATCGTGTACTAAGACCGACTGAAATTAAAAGTTGCGATTTTCTAGGCCGATATGGCTAGGAACTATACTCTCATTTTGGCGTAATAATTACATTATTACTATTCTTTTAGCTAGCTGTAAAGTAGGAGAGGCTGTGGCGTAGTGTTGTCAAAAATATCGATATTTCGATACATGTCAATACTGGACATTTAAAACGATTCCAATACTCGTGTCCCGCGGAATCGTTACTCCAAGACGAGTTGCGCGTCGTTTTTTGTAACTCTGCAACACCAGCCACGCGTTCTTACTATCTTTTTCTTTCAAACGACGCGCGCACACACTATGCACTTGAATGCAGTGCCCTGCCTCTATGGTGTATGGGCTGTGAAAGCTGAAATTTCTGATGATTGATTAGCTACAGTAACAGACGTTAACGCTAACGTATATACGCTCGCCTGCCGTATGGTCGAAATCCTGTATAGAGCTGTCACAAGTATAATTTAATGCGTTAGACGTCACAGTTACATGTCGAAGCTGCACCTAATATCGGCGGTGGCGGCGTACCTGAGAAATTTCTATTTTGTAATTTGCTTAGTAAAAGAATATTAACTCTTTCCCCGCCATTGACGAGATATCTCGTCAATTAAGAGAAAACGCTTCCCCGCCAATGACGAGATTTTCCGTCTTTCCGCAATACCGCAATTATCCACCAGGTGCCCTTCCGCAACTTTTTAAAACCGGAAGTATTGCCCTATAGCAAGCAGCTGCATGTCCGTGTCTGTTTTAAAGATCGCTCTGAATCGGATCTCTATGAAAAGTCCGTCACAAAAATGGAATTATCTCTGCTTTTTGCTCAAAATATGGTGTTTTTGCAGAAACCTACCCATATTCAAAAGCTGATTGCAAAAGAACCACTAAAGGTAGGATGAAACGGTTTTTTTTGTTTGAAAGCAGAGGGTCTGTTCTTTCATTTGGTATATTGTATGTTTATATATTTAAAGAAGAACATTTTCTGGAAGGCATTAAACTTTGGTGAAAATCATGAAAAACGCTGGCGCTGGCTGGCAACTTTTTTTTTTAAAACGCTGGCGGTGAAAGAGTTAATAATGTATTATTACAATATATGATTTATGATGACAAAGTCAATGTAAAAATGCAAATGTCAATTTTCTTTATTTGTACAAACAAAACGTAATAAAAAAGTAACACATTTCTGTAGCTTATTTGGTACATTCATAAATAAGTAAACAGCGCAAAGGTTGTTCAATCAAATCCCAAGGAACACACATACTGATCAAAAGACAGATTCAGCGGTAACAACATAAACAAACAGCTTTCGTGGAACAAACATAACTTCTGGTAGACTAAGACTTAATAACAATAAAGTACTTTTAGAGTAATTTATTAGTAGATCATAACGAAAGCGTATCAAAAACTACAATGAGCTACTGTTACTGTGTAAAATGTATGTATACAATGTTAACTACAGATCGGCTGCCAAATCTCCCTTTACATAGCGGTGATCCATGATCGTGTCTCACTCCGTCTTTGGGAAACCAAAACATTTGTTATTTTTCGACAAGGTATTTGTTCCACAGTTCAATTTAGCCACTAGCCCTACCATTAAACAAAAAGAGACCGGAAGTTAAGAACCGTCCAGATGCGTAACCACGACAACGCATGTGCTCTGATAAAATCGTCTATAGCTTAAATATTTTTGTTAAATCTCTTCAAAAATATAAATGCAACACAATGCACAACAGTTTATTATCTCACAGTAATAAAGTGAGATGCATATTTCATGAGGAAATAAGAATAAGACACTGATGCATTGTAAAGCTTTTCCTTCCTCTTGGTGCATTGCAGAGTTTTCTCAAAAAGAGCAGCAGAAGCTCAGAAATGTCTATCGGTAAATCGCTGGATTTTGTGGATACTGGATTCATTAGCAGATTACTATACATCTATTCTGTTAGGAAAAGAGCCCAACACGCCTGCTTTTGTGACTGGGTTGCTGAGGGCCCTGCTTTCAACTAATCATCACTGCAAAGGCACCTCTAGGGAAGATGTCTTTTATTCTTTGAAATACTATGGGTTTAAAGGACTTCACTGGTTTAGTATGGAAGACATGCAATAATTCCTAAACGCTTCCTCAAGCATGTGGCCATGAAAAACATTACCAGTCACCACACGGGCGTATTTTGCTATTATTTTTAAGTCCTGGGTAATTATCATGACCTTAATTCAAGGAAACAACTCTTCAATTAAAAATCCCCAAGCATGTGATTGCCTTACTTTTTCATCATTCATAGCAAAATGGAATTAATAATACAGCAAGCAATGGCTCTCACATATAAACATTCACCTCAACACGAGCATTGAAAATATATAAGGAAGACATTATTTCATTATAAATTAACAGGACACACCAATGCGTCATCAAAAATGTGGGTTTGTACAATACATCATAAACTAAAAATCCCAAAATACCAGTTTGGATTCTACAGGCCCTTGGTGAGGTAGTGCAGTATAATTATGCTTTTTTTAGATAATTAAAAACATTTTCATTTAATGCCACAGTCTAAGCATGACTAATTTTCTTCATTATATTTTTTGAATCAACCATTTCGCCAAAACCCACCAAGCAAAAGGCAATTTTTTTAACTGTACAAAGAGAGACCAGCTCAGTAATCCGTGGACAGATTGCATTGTGGGTAAAGATTCAGTGGGGCATAGTACTGCAGCTGTCTCATCCAGGAAACTTCAATTTTCAGCAAAAGGAGAGGACACAGAGGATGAGGAGAGCAGAAAGGAGAAAAAGAAGATCAGTGTGGAGAAGTGGAACAGGGTAGAGGAGGGAGGTGGTGGATCAGTGAAGACATGAGTTGTTTGGAAATGAGAGAGGAAGAAAAACAAGGTTGAAATGTGTCTCTCCTTATCCTTCACTGATCGATCTTGCTGTCACATATACTGTAGTTCTTTTAACACACCTTCACTTGATGGTATTATATACAGCAGTCTTGTATGAATGTTTACTACCGACCTGCAGTCCAGTGACCTGGCAATGTACAGTGCTTAAAAAACGTTTAATGTGAATGGACTATCTGGACTGTTTCTTTAATAAATACAATTCAAGTTTATTTATTCATTCATATATAAATTGGTTAGTTCCAGTCCTTGTTTCTGATTGGTCAATATCCTTAATAAAAAACAGCTATGACCGCTGTACCCAAAGATTCTGTGTATCACTGAGCAGCACTCAATGTTTGTTGAAATTGAAACTCAATTGATTTTCTTTCTCTTTCTTTTTTCTCTGCACTAAATAGCAGTGCCATGGTTGGGTGGTGCAGATTAAGGGGCGGTATTATTATAATAAGATCCCATTATGACATCATAAGGGGAGCCACATTTTAATGACCTATTTTGCTTGCAGAGAATGGTTTACCAAAACTAAGTTACTGGGTTGACCTTTGTCCCAATTATAGCACTTTTAGATTTTCATGCTATGGGACTTTTAAAAATTTATTACAATTTTACAAACAATCATTGTCACAGTTTTTTTTTTGCCAATGAACAGCACATTTAAAGGAACAGTATGTAAGAAATTTATATTAATGAATCATAAAATGGCCCTGATATGTCACTTGACATTAAGAAATCATTTTCATTTCAAATACTTATATCACTGACAACAGTGGTCCGGCCAGGATATTGTAATTTAAAAAGTGGAGCTGCACCCCTCAACTGATGTTTATGTTGTCATTTTGTGTTTTGGCCACCAGTTGTGTGATTGCAGTACCAGTTTTAGCCACAAGGTGTGTTATTGCAATACCAGTTTCGGCCACAATCCTACATACTGTTCCTTTAATTTTCCATGCCACATATACTCTATATTTCATTATGATCTGTTTTTCCTTATGTCTTTACTGTGTAGTAACATGTACCGATATTTAGTGTAAAGCTGTTTTGCAACAATGCCAAACAATAAAAAAGCAAGCGAACTGAAATGATTAATGATTTAATTTTCTTCAACTATTATCTAATATCATTATTATTTTTTATAAATTTATAATTTCCATTCCTTAGTAAGGGCTCATGACTAATGACTTAGTAAGTGCTCACATAATCACTTCTGCACCAGGCACAGCACAGCAATGTACATTCATGACATTTTAATATTTCCAAATATAAACCCCTTGTCAATAATCAGTTATCTCACATGACTGCTGTTAGATCAAATAACTACGCAAATCCCTTTACATGTCTAATAAATCCAAGTTCTGAATTGCAAGTACTTGGTACAGTCACTACTGTTTATTCATGACGCTGTGCCCAAGAACTTCATAAAGGCAAAAAGGCAGTTTCTCAGGCCTGATCTATTTTCTTATGGTCCTCTGGGAGAAATTCTCCTAGTTTTCTCTCTCTCTGACCTGGTTTAATCGGCTGTGCTTCCATTCATTCAGCAGGAAATAAACAGACTCCTGGCCTCAGCCATAAACAAAAGATAGGGATGAGTGACTCAGGACAGCAGTACTGTAAACACATCCGCACTACATTTGGGAGTTGCTTGTGTTACCCGCAAGTGTTGACAAAATATTTTTTTTTAAATAATGTTGATAAATATCTATATTTGGGGTATAAAGGCTGAGTGTTTTTTGTAGTTTGCACTATTTAAAAAAATGAGGCCTGTCAACAGGTTAAATGAGTTAAAGTGTTGAGCTGACAGTTGTAGTTAGTGTGTGTGTGGATAATATAAATGTGCGTGTCAAAAATTATCCCTAGCTGTCACACTGGAGCAGTATCATTTTAAAAAGGTCCTATATGTACCATAAAGGTATACATTTGGTACCAATATTTACCTCTGAGGTACTAATATGAACTTTTCAGATACAAAGGTGCAGTTTTTAAAAGGTACCGCCCCAGTGACAGCTATGGACCAGTTTTCAGTTTTATCAAAACGGTTGTGTAATGGTTGTGAAACACTGATTTAGATCATGTTGGGGATATGACAGGAATGCATGTTGTAAATATTTCAGTACATGTTTATGCATGCTTGTTTTCCAATTGGCATTCAACATATGCAACACACCCTGCATGTCACGTCACGAATCCAAGCACATCAGCATCACGATTACTAAACCATACTCAAAATGTTCACTCAATGTTAATGACTCCATATTTAAGCATACCTACGCAGATTCAATCTGTGCCCTGAACAGAAAGAAACAGCTACATCACAGACTGTATCTGTGGATAATATCTAGTCTTGTAACGGCATGCAACACATTATTTCATCATGGCAAACTTCTCTTTGATGCTACCAATTTGTTTCTATCCTACACGGCACACGCTCATCCCTGCTGTCATCGTCTCTGCAGAATGCATGCTCACACCCACGACTTTTCTTTTGAGATTCATCTCAGTTAGCGTGGCAAAGAGAGAGAGAGATAGAGAGAGAGAGAGAGAGAGAGAGAGAGAGAGAGAGAGAGAGAGAGAGAGAGAGAGAGAGAGAGACAGAGAGAGAGATACTTTATTTTGTGCAAAACCCACTGTATCTTCATAAATATTTCATCAGGAGATCTCCCCAAGGTGGCTGTGGAGATAAGCAGTCGTGAATACATTTGTAAGCCACATCACCTCACATTATCACCGCCCGCCAGAGATGTGAAACTCACTTAGGGTTTTTGCATCTCATCAGTTAGATTTCGGAGTAATATCTGTTGAGAGAAAGCAAGTGATGACAAGTGCCTTTTCAAGGCATAAATCTTTTGAAAGCACACCTTCAGTCTGGCTACGAGAGACTAGCTATTTTCTATCAAGACATAAAGTACTCGTTTATTTATATGGGTAGTGTTTTGAAAACATGCAGAATCAGTACTAAAATTAGACAACAATAGTATCATAAATTTACATTATATTTTGTACAATTTTACCAACAAATAATAAGCCAAGCCAAATCTAATAATTATTCTTGTGGAAGAAAAATAATAGTTAAAAATATTCTGCAGACTTTTAGTAAAGGACTGAAAAACTTATAAAACAAGCCACATCCCTGCTAAGTCACTGCAGATCTCTAAAATGCACTGCTATAATTATCGGGTATATAAAGCTTGACATCCAAAAGATTTGTGATTAAGTGGATTATTCTTTAAAAAGTGCAAATCAGACAGATACATTTTCCAAGAGCATTTTTCTTTTTGCTCTGTATGTTGTTTACTCTATCAAGAGCACATGCACGCACGCACACACACACATTCTGTTTTCCATGTTTTGTGGGGACATTCCATAGACGTAATGCATTTTATACCGTACAAACTGTATATTCTATTCCCTTCCCCTAACCCTAACCCCAACCATCACAGAAAACGTTCTAGTACCTTAGATTTTCCAAAAACAACATTCTGTTTGATTTATAAGCTTGTAATAAGTTAAAGGTGTTATTGCTTTCTGCTAAACTGCCACGGTAAAAAGCTTTAGTGTGCGGATGGTTATTTTGGGAATTATGTGCTTGACCGAACCTTTTATGCACATCCCGGGTGCAGAATTGATGCGCCTAAATCAACAGATATGCTAAGTTTATGGGCTTCCTGGTGCAGAATTGATAAACTGTTAAAACACAAAGAGAATAGATGCATCATGTACTCAGCACATAGTGAATTGCATCCATCCAGCGGCTTACTGAAACTTAAAATCTGTAAAATCAGATCTTTAAAATAGCCTACAGTTATCGTATGTTTGGGTGTGTGAATGACGCGTTTCATCTGTCCACTTCACCAATGGATTAACCCTGTAGTCAGTACAGAGTAATCGTGAAATTAAATATCTTTAAATGTGTGTTTGTTCCTTCACATGAAACTATCAAGAATATTAAGAAGACTTTGAATATGGTGCATAAAAACTTTATTGTGCTTTTGTAATACTTCGTCATTTTAATAGCTTGTCAGCAACAACCACAGGAAACACACAGTTTTGGAACTGGTTCCGTTTTGTTAGTCCGATATCCAATCCAGCCAAAAAATCAGGAATATCCAGAATATCAATATCTCAGTATTGGTCGATAAAAACCAAATTTTCACACTATTGCTATCGGCCGATAATTTAAAAAAAGCTGATAATCATGGCGGATACATTCTGTCAATCAAAAGAGTACAGGAAAATGCAATACATTTGAGCTAAATTATAGAAAATGTAAGGAAACATCACTAGTTTAATGTTCAGATTTAATGGTCAATATATGTGTGAATAACATTCAGAAAATTAAATCTTCAAAATGTAGTTAATGCAAGTCAATATAACCACCAGACTATCAGTATCGGTATCTGCAGATATCAGCAACCGGTGAAAAAAATGAATATCGGTGCATCTCTAGTTTTTTACGATTGAGCCGTCCAGCACATTTTGCTGTTTTAATTACAGACAAAATGTCTTTGATGACAAGCAACGAAACCTTTACAAGTTCACTTGTTTCTATCTTAAGTGAGGTTTAGCCCCTGGTTACAAGCTCCCTACGGTTTCTTAATGACAGTGTTGTGCTTCAAAGTCTTACTTTCATCCCAAACTGTTCTTTAACAGTTTTTATGTGATGCTTGTCAGCTAAAATAGATTTCAGTATCATTGCATCACATACACATTGCATATAGTTGACACTTCTGACTGTTCTCAGAATTCAGTTGCATAGAGGACAACTGCATTCTTATGAACTCACTTTTAGAAACTTCATGTAGTGACAAATGATTTAATTAAAACCTCATTGTATGTACACAAACAACCATAATGTAAGCATTACTCTCATTTGGACACTGGCATCTTGTCTGGAAGGTGCATCTTTCCTCTCGCAGTTTCTCTGGTACACTTGTCTCTTCAAATATGATATTAGTCTTGCATTCTCCATCATACTTGTTTGTGATATTGAGGTAACCCACACACTATACTATACTAGACACAATACATACTATCACACAGATCTCAACACTACTAGTTAGCTATCTTAGTTTCAAGTGCATTTATGTATATAAAAAAAGGAAAGTTAAACTTTTACTTGAGTGTTACTAATCTCTACCTATTATAAACATGCTTATTCAAAACATCAATGTATTGTTGTTATTGTGATCTGCAGTATAAAAACACATTACTTTCAATCTGCCATTAGGAACCATATTATGTAGAAATACTCCTCATTTATCTTTTACTATGCTGTGTGACATTAGCCTAAAGGTTTTTTTTACCCTACAACTTTAGCACAGCAGAGAAGATGACATGTTTTTAAAATATTCAGAAAGCCCTCCAGTTATCCACTGTCTATCAAACATGAGTGAATGAGCGTGTCACTTCTCGCTACCCTAATGCCATAAAGCCACTGCTTATGACTCAACTTATCTAATCCCTGCTGACTGCTGATAGTCCCAAAGGGAAACAATCTGCACCTGAACATTAACAATAACAGTGCCCATGCACCTAGCAAAAAAGCTCCGGTAACCAAGGAGCCGGTAACCAAGGAGAGAGGAACCCAGAGTCACAACCACAAAGACAGAGAGAGTGAAGAAAAAATGGATGGAGAAGACCAAACTAATATAAAACAGATCCGGGAGTGATACAAAAGAACAATTTTCTTCTTTTAAGCAGAGAATTAATAAAAAAGCATTTGATGTATGAGAAGATTTAACTCGCAGCCGGGAACGCCAATCTTTTATATCGCTACAGAATAGAAGCCTCAGCTTAATACAAGACCGATATTATCTCAGTAGTCTGATACTCTCTGAGGAAGGTTTGCACATTGTGGAGACAATATTGTGGCCTTATTACTGCTTTTATTAACCGAAGCGCAAAGTGAAACATTGTCATCTGTGTGGACAAACCCTTCAACATATAAACACAGCTTGCATTACGAGCGCTCTCTGGGAAACTGAAAAAACATTACATACAAAATATGCATCAGCGAGTGAGTTGAAAGAAATTGTGATATTTACACAGCACACACAAATATTACAATTCACCCCCAAAGTGCAATTTAAGAAACCTGCGGAGAGTATAAAGGCATTTCAAATGTAAAAACTGCCTAAATGTCCTTTTTGGTGCACCACTGGTTACAGCAAACATTGCTGTTTACTTGACTTCACTGAGTCACTTTTGAACTCCTCAGGAGACCACAGCGATAAAAATCTCCCATAGTTTTCTACAGTCACATCCTTGTGCTGACTCTTCGACAGAACAATGGAAAAGAAGCTCTCTTGCTTACAAAAGGAGATAAACACACAGTCAATGGTCCAAGAACCCACAGTTTGAATCCAGGTGTCACTTCCTTTATGTGTAGCTACTATAACGTACTTAGAAGACACACGAGAGGCAATGAGATTATACGTAATTGACGTACAGCCATAATTGAATGTACTTTACTCAACTGTAAGTTTAAATTAATATTACTGTTTAGTATATTGACCACTAAATGATATCAAAATATGAATTGTTTTAAGATTTTAGATGACCATTATGATGTATATGTATGCTTTTTACAGCCTCAAAATGCTGATCACCAATGGCTTTACAAAGTTAGGAACTCAGATTGTGTTTAAGTGAAAAAAGGAAGCCATATACATCTGGATAGCATGAACGTGTATAAATCATGGGGGAATTAAAATTTTCTAGTGAATGAGCATTAAGGGCCAATATTAAACCATCTATAATACTGATCTACAACATTGTATGAGTCTTATAAGTGGACAAACTGAATGACAAGAGAAACATCTAAACACAATCCCTGATTAATGATGGCTTATGCTAATCATAACAAAGCTGATATAAAGATGAATAGAGGTCAGAGAAAGGTCCTATTAATACTGATTAGTATGTATCTGTTTATGTGGAAATGACTTTACTGACATTTTCTGCAATAACAACAACAAAATCTAATCCACCTTGCGATGAACTGGCTGCTGATGTTTGACTGTACATTTTCAAATGAGGATTCATTAAAACCTGTCATGCTCTCCCAGCAAGTCCAAGTGCACAGACTAAAGCAAAAACTACAGGAACAGATTATGGCCAGAGGACTTCTTTAGAACTGGCAAACGCATCAACTAGATGGTTTGTATTATTTCCCTGTTGCTGCCTGGAAATACTGTAAAAATATTTTTGGAGTGCACTGCAGACCATCTCTGTTTTGTTTTTAAAATGTGCAATGCACTCTGTACCCTTGGGAAAGTTTGTTTGCTTTACACAGAAATTGTGAGAGAACACATGCGGCTAATCAGACAAATATTTTTGGATTTTCCAATTGGTTGATTCTAATTAACATCAAGAAACAGAAATCTGTTTGTGAAGATTTTCATAGCCTACTTTTATTAATAATAAAATCCTGCAAAATACTATAAATAGGGCAAAATATATTATTATAGCTCTAAATCTGACCCAAAGCGATGAATGCGCTAAGGCCTGGAGGCTCATTCCTGCTGGCAATATTGGTGAGCAATGAAAGATTGCAATTACATGCAAACTCCCTCATGCACTGTGGATATAAAGACAGTGCAGTACATTTTATTGATTTATTATATGTTTACTTGTTTATATATGCTCTAAAAATGGGATAGTTCAACCAAAAATGAAAATTCTGTAAATTACTTAACATTAAATTCATGTTGCATATCTATTTGTTCAAATTATCCAATCAAAAGTCTTACATAGTATTCTTTATTCCAGTAAGTCTTTTAATCAGTTTGGTTATGACATTTTTTTCAGAATATCTTCGTTGGAGTTCATTAGAACAAAGAAATGTATAAAGGTTTGTAAAAACATGAGAGTAAGTAAATGATGACAGAATTTTCATTTTTGGGTGAACTATCCCTTTAAAGGAAAAGGCTGGTTGCTGCTTAAACTAGTCTTAAACTTAAGGGGGTCACACACTGGACGCGCAGCTCAGCGCCGTTCTACAAAAATCTAACACATTGTTTTCCATAGGCACACCGATGCCGACAGGTGGCGCCTGTCCGTGGCGCCCAGCTTTGACTCAGGAAGTTGCTCAAATCCCTGTCGCGTCACAGAGCGCCACTCACATAGTTTAACATTAAATAGCATCATATATGTCCCAAATCATTAACGATTAACATTGGCTGCTAACGTATATTTTGCATTTTTTAATAGACGCTATCTGACTAAGCACGCACTATTTAATGTGCACTTCTGGTTTACGATACCTCCGATTTGTCCTAGAAGCGCTCGAAGCGGCACTGAGCTGCGCGTTCGGTGTGCGACCCAAGAGTGGTCATAATAACATTCAACTGATCATTAAAAGGTAGATTGACCTAAATCAGCCCTAGCTAATTGCTAGTTGTAGGGTGCTATGATTTCCGCAATGTGGAAAATGCAGATGGAATCATGGAATTTCCAGCATAAAAATGGAATTTAATGTCAAAGAATGTGGCAAATTTAGCATTAAGTCATTTTTAAAACCCATTTTTAAATGCTAGTTTTTGTTTCATTAATCAGTAAGTGACAGAAACGCGCAAAAACATTTTCTTTTTGTGTAATGTTGAACGTAAAGAAGTTTGTCAGACTTCCAGCCACAGCTCACTACAAAATTTAAATTCTGTCTTTATCAATTTTTTGTGTTTATATGGGCACATAATGACATGAGGATAAGTAAATATTGTCAGAATCTTTCTGGATGAACTATTTCTCTAAGTTCAGCCCATATGGGATGACTGTGTAAAGCTTTGCAAATTCTAGAGCTATGTGTGTACAATCCTAAATGTTTCAATGACACATCTGCATTACAGATCAAAAGATATACCAGTTCCAGATGGACAAGCCCTGGGGGGCTTAGAAAGAGTCTAGCATACATAGAAAGCCTGATAAGCTCTTCGTACGTCATTCTCGCATTTCTCTGGCATCTCCCATGTTCCCTATCCTAAATTCTGTTTTTGTTCCTCCCATCTTTTGTAAATTGAAGCCCTCCTTGCTTATATTCGTACTGAGACTTTCATTAGTATCACATAATCTCTCGCCACTGATGTTCTTGCTCTGTCCTCACAGAACCCCACTGGTTTCCCCAGCTGCCCCGGGTTTGATGCTCTTATGATGTTGAAACAACTTCTCCTTCATTTTCAGCCAGGATACCCACTCACCTTTTCCACAGGTCAACAACTTCACAACCATATGCCCGTGACATTCTAGTGTTACTTGAAAATGTCCCAGTAGTAACCTTTATAAGGGTCACTTTGCAGACGGAGGGATTCTGCCTCCATTTAAATTAAAGTACTATACTATAAGGGAATCAAATTATCCTTGATCCTTTTAGATTAAAGTCTTCAATGTACATACTGTAGCTTTACGAACACTAAACTTCCTCCCCAGTCCAAAAAGACCATTTACTGAAACTAATGCCCTGGAAATGCCCTGTATTCATGTCGTCAAAAAGCGAAACACTGACATATGGCCACATACATATGCATAATTTAATTATTAGTCACAAAAAAGAAAGTATATAGTATTATCTATATCTACTACACTATTGTGTAAAAGTCTTAGGCCACCAACACCAGACTTGTTGTTTTAGAAGTTGTAATGTCCATCCATATTTATTTTTCAATCTATTTTATTAAGATACAAACAGAAAATACAGGAAATATGTACACAAAATAAATAAAAAAATTTTTTGGAAACTAAATGTCTTCTTCAACAAACAACAAATCTAATTCTGGCATGGTGGCCTAAGACTTTTGCACAGTACTATATATCTATATCTATCTATCTAGATAGATAAAAATTAGTGCATATTAGTACCTCAATGTTCCATATTGGTACCAAATATATACATATCTGGGGCCGTATTCACAAAGAATTTAAGGCTAAAAGTAGCTCCTAACTGGCGAATTTAGGAGCAACTCCTAAAAATACTGGGCGTGTCACTCCTAAATTTAGGACTCCTAATTTTTTTCACTAAGAGTAATTCACAAAGCATTTTAGCCCTAAAAGTAGCACCTAAGTCTGAGACAGCTTAAAAGAAGTCGAGAGGACTCCTAACTCACTAAGACCTATTCTCAAAGGATCTTAAAATGTCTTAGGTGCTGATCCTCTTTAACATGGACAGTTTCACCAACTCAAAAGCATTGCACATACTTTTTTGCGGTCCGACTTGCGGGCGGGTTAGTTGAAAACGTTGGTTGGGTGCCGGTTGTTTTGTACATTGACCCGCGTATCATTGTCTCGCATGTCTCACGCTTAGTTTTGCTTGATATCTCAGTGCCGAATTTCCCTTTTATAACGTTTCTTTTTTTCCAGCACCAACTGGAACAGCAGCAGTAACTGATCCTGCATCCAGTTGGGCTTTCTTTTCCGTTTTGGCGAGTTCATAATCCACCGTCATTTATTTATTACATTAGGATTCTTCAATATGGGCAACATTTCCTTGCTTTAAGTAGTCAATTTAGGCTAATAGGATGTCAATTAATCAAGCAAGTGTTAATTCAATGTCGTTTTTTATTATTAGGCAATTGGCGGTTTTCATTTGGGTATTAGGCTACCTTGATTCAATTTAATTTCATTCACGACTTTTCTTAAATATATGCATTTCGATGGCATTACTATTATTATTTTGAGTAGGACACAGACATATTTCGATGTTGTAATTCCATGATTTGGTGCGTCTGTGTTATGTTACACATGACAGCCCTGTCATCTAACAACCAATCACCGTGGTCATTGCGAGGCAGCTCGTGCATGAGAATTGACGTCATCCGTAGCAACGAAGACTCACTCTTAGTTTAGGAGTTATCCTTTTTCCTTACTAAAAGTAGGTCTGAAAGGCGTTGTGAATAACTTTTAAGAGAAAACTCCTAGCTAAAATCAATTTAGGAGTACTCTTAGTGGTAAGATAAAATGCTTTGTGAATACGGCCCCTGAACCATAATGATATATATATTTAAAAAGAAAAAACATGCCGCAAGATCAAGGATTTTTGCCCAAAACAATCATAAAAAACTCCATGTTTTTCTGGAAGGACAGATTTTTGGACCTATTTATAGGGTATTATTCCCAGTGACATTCTTTATGCAGGCTGTTTTCATATGAGTCTTATGCATAAAATAGACTAAATAGTTTAAAGGGTCAGAGAGATGGTGAAAATTTAAATATAGGTGCGAATCTCCACAAACAATTATAAGCGGATATAAAAAATATGCTCATGTCTGGTTTGTATAAAGTCAACGTCTTTGTGAGCAATTGCTTTAATTCAGCTACAAGAATTTGTTGTATAATCGAGGACCATATAACTTAGTATTATTGCCACTCATTCAGTGCATTGTTATCTCTCTCTCTCTCTCACAGTTTAGGCGTTTGTTTTCTTCGCTAGAGTGAGAAATCCAACCCACACATATTGGCAAGAAAAAGATGTGTGTCTGTGCGTGTCAGGAAGTCAACAGCTCTTCTAAAAATAAGTATTTCATTCAGACGCTATAGCAGCATTTCTTTCTCCCCAACCACCTGGCAGAACATAACACCTGAAGGGTTTGCTGTCTGATATCCCGCAATGCTTTGCTAATATGAGGCAGCAGGGGACACCGTTCACTGGAATTTAAATGTAAATGCGAACGCTACATTAGCAGCAGGAACAGTTTAGATATGACATAATCTTTACAGCTCTGGAAAAGACTCAACATAATGAAAAATCTGAAATACTACAAATAGACTATTATGAAACAGAATGGAAATCAGAGTTCATTTTTAATCAAATAAACTTTAGTTATACTGTGTAACAAGACTTTCTCTAACAATCACTATTTAATAGTGAAATACTAAATAGCTAATACCACTTTCTATGTCAACATCTCAATGTCACCAGACAGATTGAAATCCTGCTAAAGCAGTCTTGTGAACTGGCTGCCAACTAAAACCTCAGGTAAAGCACACCAGAGGTGACTGAGGATGTGTGTGCGTATGTATACCAGAGGTGACTGAGGATGTGTGTGCGTATGTATGTGTGTGTGTGTCTACATTGACTAGTGTGGACGGGCAAGAATTAGGGAAGCTACAAGCAACACTGTGCTTAAGCACATCAAAAGAGCAATGCATACACAGTCCAACTTAAAGATAACAGCTTGTAAATTACATTTTGGTCACGACATGCTGTAAAGGGCTAAGCTCAGACAAGAATGTTTAAGCTATAGTCATATACTTGAAGATATGGCTGGAGTTTAGTTTTTCTATCATCTTTTTAAAAGATGATTTTTAAGCATGTTTTTCAGATGCTTTTGCAAATGCAGGTTAAAATTGTAGTAAATTATATTACATTGCATCACGTTTAAGCATTTGGCAGAAGCTTTTATCCAAGCTACCTATTGTGCATTTACAAGGTATACAATTTATCATTATGTGTATCTCTGATCGAACCCACATCCTTTTGGATTGTAATGCATTGAAAAAATTAATACTGTATTTTGTAAAAAAAAATTGTCAAACCCTCATGGATATAAGTGAGGGGTGTGCTTAAATTGATTTCCTATAGCTCAGAGGAACAGTGCATGCACTGCAAATCACTTTGGATGACAGCGCCAAATGCATTAACGTAATGTATTTAATTCATTAGAAAAATTGGATTTTTTGGATGGTAAGAAATATAGGGTTATAGAGAGTAGAGCCCGACCGATAAAGGATTTTGAAGGCCGATACCGATACAAATGTTTGTTGGTTTTAAAATCCGATATTTCGATATATCGGCTGATTTTCCCCCCAGAAACGCGCAACAAAACAGATTTCCCTAACATTTGTTATTTGTAGTTATTTATGAGTTTTAACTAAAATAATATGATAATGGATTTTAAAAAGAAATTTGTTTCTTTTATTGTCACAACAGAACATCAAAATATATTAAAGTTCTGATAAATAAAATGTATAAAAATACAAACTTAAGATATGAAACGTAAAAGCCTTTTAACAAAAACACAAAAACAACAACAACCAAATCAAAGTTACCAGTTTTAAAAGACTTGGTTCATAAATATAACTTTAAATAGGACTGGAGACAAATTCTGTTGTCTGTTCTGATAAATAACAACAACAGCAAAATATAAATTGCTGATCACTTGACTCAGGCAGTGGCAAGACGCCTAAATCTGGACCCCACCAGCAGCTACTGGTTCAGAGCGCTCTGTCAAAAACACCAACATTGAGGAAATCTAATGAAGACTGTTTCGTCCGTTTTCTTTTAATATTCATTTATCGGCCATTATGAATGCCAATACCGATAGTTTGTAAAAAGCCTTATATCGGCCAATAATATCGGCCTGCCGATATATCGGTCGGGCTCTAATAGAGAGTACAGTGTTACACTATGATTGCTGTCAGTAGGGCACGGGCTATAGGAGGTTTTCCAGTTGGGTTGAAGAGACCTCAGGAAGTTTTGTGACATGTACTAGCCTTAGGTCTATCACAGTCACGCAGAAGTCATGAAACATGTGACAGTGGGACAAACCAAACGCTATCAGCATCTCTGACATCATCCTCAAACATTGATAATACTTATTAAATTCAAATATGTGGGATATATTTTACAGATTCCCATACAAAAACTTTCATGGCCTGGTGTTTACTGGAAACCGCTACTGTGCATCTTTAATTCATACTGTACTGTACATTGTAAAAAACATATCAGTATATGTTTTTACGTAACTTTAACTTTAAATTAAGCTAAGCAATTTCAACTTGTTTATATAAGACATGGTTTAGAGGAGTGAAATATAGAAAGGTTTTCACTTCCCCTCAGTTCAGCATGGGGAGCAAAAAGCAAGCTGGCAGTCCAGAGACATGCCATCTGTGATAAACACTAGTGCTCCATCTTCAGTCACCCTGCTGGCACAAAATATATTAAACCTTGGCATGGACATCAAGTGACAAACTTATAACAGCTATTCCTGTATAGCTCAAATCATGGGCTTGATTCATGAGGAATACACAAAAATGCCCCAAAATATTATTTCCAATTTTTTCTATACTATTTAAAAACTCTTCACACATGCGCTCGCCATGCACTAATTTCCAAGTTAAAACTGTATAATATAATCTCCCTATATACAAAACATGTGCATACACATAAATACATACTTGAAGTAAACTATTAAGAACTACACTAATGTTGCATTTACACCAGACAAGGTGGAGGCGGCAAAAATTCGCTATTCGGGCGTAGTTGGACGCTTGAATATTTGAGTTTACTCGCTTAATTCGCGCGTGAAATTCTAGTCATCCTGGATTGGTTAATGTGGCGTGGAAATTCGCCAAAGTTCCGATTTTTCAACTCGCGCCTTTCCAGTGGCAACGCGTGCCATTCGCGCCGTGCCTAGCTTGCGTACCGCGCCGCAGGATGCCTTATCGTTTTTTTTTTTTGCATTGACTTAACATGTAAATCACTTGCGCTTGCCGCCTCTACCGCGTCTGGTGTGAACCCTGCATAAGGGGCAGTGTCCCAGAGAGGGTTTAGATTAATCCAGGACTCGCCCTTAGTTATATTAGGATATTTAAGTAGTTTTTACAAACATACCACCAGACCTGGAAATCAGCTGAATGGATTCCAAAACGTTAAGAATCTCTAGAAGAGCTGGAAAATGAGCACTTTTAAAAAAAAGTGGAGTGTCTCCAGCAGCCACCAGTACTTCCAAAAGCATACAGTTTTACTGACTCGTATCTTTGATATACAGTAATACACCCCAATCCAAAAAGCTACCTTTTTAAATGACATAAAAGTTCAATATCCTTGCATGAAAAGTTGTTTAATAAAAAATCTATTAAACACTGCACTTCTCCTGCTATCACACCTCATCTGCACTACAGCATTCAGACATATGTAGGCCAATGGGAGAACCTCCTCACCCTCGCTTGGATACTGTTATGTTGCCCTGACAACCGCCTCTACTGCATCTCTCTCAGATGGATTGAGTCAGGCCTTTTACCTGCATAGTTAGTTTTTAATAAACTGTACAATTAAACAGTGTTTACACTACAATTGTCCTTTTTGGATTTATTCAAGATGTAAGATAATAATAAACATTTATTTCTTATTAAAAAACAGATACAATTTTTATGGTGACACCAGTGGTGCAGAAATGACAAATTTAGTCTTTAAAGACGATAGCAGTAAAGACAAAGAACTGCTTCAGGGGTGCAAAATGAGATAAAACTCATGGTTGAGAAAACAGGGAAAGATAGCAAAGGTTGTGCTCAGGACAGCATGGGCAATAGCAGAGAACAAAGAGATGCTTAGGGGTATTTCAAGGCAATATGACTGTGTGAAACCTTATATCTTCAAACTGTGTAATTAATAGGACATTACCCAGGTCAACCTCCCCAGAAGGCTGTGATCTCAATGACCAATTCTGTAGGTCTAAAGACACTAAAACTGATTCATGAAGGCACACAGGGATAAAGATCTTTGTTATATGTAGTTCCCCACATTCCAATATCCTGAAGTAACCGTTGTGCCATTACATTCACTTTTCATAGTTTGTTCAGATATGCATATTAAAGGATACCGTATAAGGATGTCTCACTGGTGGTGTTATGTGGGTTATGAAAAGCTGAAAACGCATGCTAAGAAATGAAAAATGGCACAAACTTATGTATTCAGAGAATAAATGAGATTGAAACCGAGTTATGATGAGCGGTTTGGTCTTTGCAGCTGTACGACTGTCTCTTTCCCTGTATATCAAATAGAGTGGGTTGGATTATCATACTGGAATCCTGTCAAACAGCTTTAATTCATCTAATTAATTTGCCAACAGGCTACAGCTGTGGCTATTTTTTTCATAATGAAGATAAAGGAAAGGAAAAGGACAACTGCTCTCGGATAAATGTGTGTAGAAGGCAACATGGATAAGCACTCTTAAAACAGTGCCATTTTGGGCTGTATGGTTGCATAATGAACATCACAATTCTGTTTTATAAAAGGTTTTTGTAGTGAATAAAGATTTCAGACTAAAAAGGTGAGAATGAAATGGTTCTTCTATAAGATTGGTTCTTTGAGTCGTCCCAAAATGGTTCTTCTGTGGCATCGCATGAAGACCTTTTGTAGTACCACTTACTTTTAAGAATAGGGATGTTGGGGTAGATTTAGATATTTAATCAGACACATTAAAATAAAGAAGTACTATACTGTAACCAGTTTGAAGCTCAACTTGTAGCCAAAGCATAAAGTCAATGTCAAGCAATGCCTTTAAAGAGTAACTAAACACTAAACCAACTTTTTTTAGTTAATGATCTGTAAGAATGAGGCTTTATTAGTGCTGTTCATTGATTTGAGTAATTTTTTTTGACATTTGGATATAAAGTGTTTCAATTAGGCATGGGCCGATTACCGGCTTCAAGGTATACCGAGGTTTTAAACAGTCAAGGTTTCAAAACCACTGAAATATTCTGTGATACCGTCTCCAAGGTATGAGCTGTGTTTATACAAAATTCATTAAATCATTAAGTCATGTGATTGATTTGATGTTTACATTTAATATACATTACAAAAATATTATATATTTTTTGAAAGCATATTATAATTTAAAGGCTTTATTTTTACCTGGCATTTAAAAAATAACACATTTTAGTGTTGCAATGGCAAAACCGTAACACCGTGAAACCGTGGTATTTTTGCTAAAGGTTATCATACCGCCAGAATCTTATACCGGCCCATGCCTAGTTTCAATACTACAATATATGGTGTAAAAACGTCTGATTGCTGCCCTCTTCAGGTTGAACGGTGGCTACTGCAGTTGAATTTTCCCATTGGATGTTGGGTCCAAATAATGACTCGTGACGAAAGCAGGTTCAAGCTCACCACGCCCTTGTTACGATCTCACCACACACTTGATACGAGCTTAGTTCGTCCCCTCTATCTTCGTTGGGATCTGCCCACTTTACTTGCATTTTTCAAATATTGCCAGTGGGTGGAGTCAGGCTCTGACCAGGGGTTTAGTTACGCTTTAAAGAACCATTCTGATTCTCACAAAAAAGCCCAATAAGTCAAAGGTTCTTAATATAACCATTCTTACTTTTATATAGTCTGTAAAACCTTTTTCCACTACAAAGAAATTATTGTACAACAGAAAATTTTTCTGGATGTTCAAGGTCCTTTATGACAGTGGTTCTCAAACTTTACGGCGTGTGTACGGTGCATTGCTTTGTAGCCCCCCAAAAAAATTTTTATGACATAAAATATTCTTAAACTTAAAATTTGAATTAAACTAAACTTTAAACGGCACTCAAAAACGGCATATTTTTGCTCACACCTATAAAGTGGCAATTTTAACAGGTTATAATAAATTATCTATATGTTATTTTGAGCTAATGTGTCCACATGTGTACTCTGGGGACACCAAAGATTTATTTGACATCTTAAAAAAGTCTTGTGACATGTCCCCTTTAAATTATACAATGCAGTGCTGTTGGTTTGTAGCCTCAAGGGGATCGCACACCGGCTGCTCAGCGCCTCGCCGTTCTAAAAATTCGAACACATTGTTTTCTATGAGTATACGTACAACGGTGCCGCCAGGTGGGGCCTGTCCGCGCCGCCCAGCTGTGACTCAGGAAGTTGCTCAAATCCCTGTCGCGCCACACAGCGCCACTCACATAGTTTAACATTAAATAACATCATATTCGTCCCAAATCATTAAGGATTAA
Organism: Paramisgurnus dabryanus; assembly: GCF_030506205.2. Lineage (NCBI taxonomy): Eukaryota > Metazoa > Chordata > Actinopteri > Cypriniformes > Cobitidae > Paramisgurnus > Paramisgurnus dabryanus. The sequence continues at coordinate 27,748,486 of NC_133352.1, forward strand.
CATTGGCTGCTAATGTATATTTTGCATTTTGAAGTAGACGCTATCTGACAAAGCTCGCCCTATTTAATGTGCACTTCCGGTTTACAATACCTCCGAGTTGTCCTAGACGCGACTCGACTCGGCGCGACGCTGAGCTGCGTGGCTAGTGTGCCATCCCCTTTATTTGTCTGCAGTTAGGGGGCATGCACACCAAAACTTTTAAACGCGGCTGAAAACGCCTGGACAACGCCGAATGCCAGCTGTTTTTCAGCTGAGTGCCAGCTTTCTTCAGCTAAGCGCTTTGGTAGCTCTGATATGTCAGCTGTGAGACGATTGGTTGCTGTGATACTTGTCCCGCCTTTCCTCCACTGTGATTGGACGGCCGCGTGAGAACTGACATTGATGAGCGGAGCTTTTCATTCAAAGTTGAATATTTTTCAACTCTTGGCCCTGAGCACGGAGAAACCGCCAACCGCGGAAAAAACGCAGATCGCCGGTTTTCAGCACGGAAGAAAACCGCTAGCTGCTGGCTTTTTGGAAAAATGCAGAGCTTCCATTGGAAACAATTGAAAACATGCGCCGGCCGCGGGCGTAAAAGCGTTGGTGTGCACGCCCCCCTTAAATATCACAGAAATAATTTAAAAAATTTATTTTATAATGTCATAAAACTGCTCCCCCCAACACCATCTTGCTGCCCCATTGCCCCTTTATTTTGAACCTTTTGAACCTTTATTTTTAAGATCCTATTGAAACTACACTACACATCTTCACGGCTAAGTAATTGGCAGATTTTTTTGTTGATTACACAATGTCCACCTGTGGCAGACTGGAAAATAAAAGCATAGCAACATATGGCAATCCAGATTAGTGTTTTAGCTCATTAGGAGGGTGACTCAAAGGGTCACAATCCTAATCTCAAGATTTACCCAATAATGATGGACACAGTGTTGTACAATGATACACACTAGTCAAATTTAACCCCAACCTCCACTAACACCTTCTAACCCAGCTTTCTCAAACGAGGTCCACTCTTAGAAATAAAGGTGCAACAAAAAGTGAAGCTGTAGAAGAACCATTGGTTCCCCAACGAACCATTTAGTTAGGTTCCTAAAAAACTACTTTCTTAAATTTTTATAATTTTTATAAAGTAAGAATTTTATAGTATTTTTGAAACAAAAAAGGTTCTTTGGATGTTAAAGGTTCTTTATGGAACCATACGGTTGAAATGGTTCTCCTATGGCATCGTATAGCACCTTTATTTTGTGGAGGGTCTTCCAAGGGGGCTTGAAGATGACCAAAAGTATTTTAAATAATACAAATTAATTAAGCTAAATGAACCCTGTCTGATGATGATATGATGGATGCAGCTAACAGCAAAAGAAACACCTGTCGCAGGTGATCAGAAGTTGAGCTCACCTTCAGGAAACGGGTTAGGCTGAACCACGAAGAGGAACGCGTGCATCATGTTAAATAAAATCCCAATGGCTCCCGGCTCGTAATAAGCGACAGTTTCGTAAACTCCAGCGGGAACGAAGCCGAAATTCAAAGTTGTCCTCGTTGGACCCGGAGGAGCACCGGACTGTCGCTCCTGGAGTTCACCGGACGTCAAGCCCCAGCACAGAAAGATCAGTCCCGTCTTCCACAACATGGTTACGTCTGGTGTTAAAGAAAATCCGACTGAAGCAGATCTCGCAAGTTAATGTATTATAAGGTAAAAACAAGCCAGAGGAAAACACTCTACCGTGATAGAGAGGAGATTGAAAGAAATAGACCGAAGGTCTCAAGTCCTGCTGTCCGGCGAACGGTTCATGATAATGATCCTCCGCGGTGAGCGGCTCAGTCAGTCAGTCGGCCGGTGATAATAAGAAGTGGGATGAGAGAAGGTTTAGGTGAACGTACCCTCAGTGTGGATGTGTGTGCATAGCCTCCTCATCTTGTCTTAATGCTCCAGAGCTCCGCCTGTCGGCTGTTGATGACACTGCGCATCGAGTGTTGTGATTTAAACTGTTAGCTAACAAAACCTGTTAGTTGACAAAAACTGTTATCTAACAGTAAATACTGTTTGCGAAGACTTGTGAAAATATGTCAAATTTATGTCCTCAAAATGTACTTCATAACTAAAATGGCTCTGCAATATGCTGTTATTGCTTATCAAAACAGAATTTCTCTCATTAGAAATCACCATGGTAACCACGCAGCGGCAGAACAGGTGAAACATCATTTCTGTCAAACTATGTCCATCTTTATGATGCTACTGTACACTTCAAAAACAAAACAGGTCTAAAAGGCACTAAAAGTAGTTCACTGGCTCGTAATCATAGGGGAACAGTCACGAAATCCAGATTTAGAAGGTGTCCAGCATCAGAATTTTTAAAAAGCCCGTGAAGCCCGTTTTTTTTTTGCACATATCAGATTAAGGTCTGAACTTACTTATTATTTTTAGAGGAATTAAAAATATTTCCCATATAATTATTTAAATTTTTTAGATTATAATCAAAAAATATCATTACCGCAACATGATTTTACATTAAATATATGCATTTACAAACTCATGTTTCGGTAATGACAACTAAAAAGTTGTCTAATTTTAACTTTAATCTGGAGAGAAAAAATAAGAACTGCTTATCTGGTAGCCATCTTGAGTGTCACAATCAATTATTCCCTTCCAACATTTAATTTTTTTTGGAAAATGTTAGTTCCTTGAGGGCTTAAGCAATGATTGAAAATGTTGCGGAGGATGAGAAAATTGATCTTGGACACATTTATATTCCTTATTATTGTCTCTACATTTACCAATGATCACCAATACTACAGTTTCTTTTCTGTAAATGTTTATATTATAAAATGCACTGAAGCTTTTTATTTTTTAGATTTTTTAATTATAAATATTTCCATGTCAAAGACCCCAAATCCAGTCATGGATACATTGCGGTAATGAAAATGTTCCCCTTAAATGTGGAAAAAAACAACAAAATTGGTTTGTATGATATCATTTGAAATCATGTGCAAAATAGTACATGAAGAGATGTGGAGCAATCAACACTCATGGCTCTTCACAGGTGCTATACTATGGTGTTCGTGGGTCAAAAATTTCTGTACATCATGTCTTACAAACACACCCCTAACCATTCACACAGAAATCAGAGAGAAATGTTAATCCAGAAACATGTCAAAATCACAAACACAAGTGTTTTAGGAAGCAGCTGAGGTAGAAAATGTGAGAGCAGTTGTTATGTAAGCAACAAACAAACAAGTAGGACATTCATTTCAAACTATTTCACCTTGTTTAGCTTTTCACTTGGTATCATCTCTGATCAAATAAGTTCACCCACTGAGTGGGTTTGGATGTCTAACATGACTCATTTTCTTATATTTTATTAAACTAAGCCTTTCAAAGAGAAAAAGAAGTACAGATGTAAGAACAGGAGATGTACCTTGTAAATACGCAACTTGATAAAGTAAGTGTTCATACTGCCATAAAATGTAAAATTTGTTTACACTTTAAAAAAGATTTGTTGTTTCAACTTAAATTAAGTAAATGTTCCTGCTCCCTTGAAATTTTGAGTTAATTTAACTTTATAACTAATAGGCTATTAGTTGACTCAACATTTTTGTGTTGTTTTTTTAAAGGCAGCACGAACACTTACTTTTTTAAGTTGAAACAAGAAATCTTTTATTTTTATAATGTAAAGAAATTTCCAATAAAATTTATTGTGTGCTTTATATTGAAAAAAATGAAACACGTCTGTCATCTGAATCTGTCATCAAAATCTAATCTAATTCCACATTTTGTTTAATAACAGTCAGTCAGTTCAGTCAGTCCTCTTTGTCACCCGTTTCTTTGCAGGTTCAGTAGGGCATGAATGGCTGTGATTAAAGTCTGGCTACAATACAATAAGACATTAACACAGGGCAACTGGCACATAATAATTTCTCCACCGTCTTCATGGAAACAACTGCTTAATTCACAAAGAATGTCAGGGAGGTGCAGTACTGTATGCTGTGTATACATGATATCAGAACAGGAATTCCTATTCCTATTCTCTTTGTTGTAGTAAATTTAAGGATCCGGTAAAGAATCAAATGGCACAAATGTATTGAGAGAGTATTTAGTCATAGTGCATCAGTATCCATGCTGTTTAGTTTTGTGTCCGACCATCAATATAGAGATGTGGAGATGACATTACATTAAGTGTACTGGGAAGGCACATTTAATACTTTTTCCTATTTTGAAGTCAAACGGTTGCCTTAGAAACAACCAGCTGCTCTTCACATCCATGTTCCCTTAGCGGCAAGTTTGTGCCTGGTATTTTGAGGTCCTGATGAAGGACAGGGATGTTTGCAGTGGATGGATGAATGAGGTAAACAGATTACCTCGCACAGATACCGATGGAGGTTGAGGGTGGATTACTTGCTGCCTGTGGATTCTGAGAAGGTCACTCAGTGGCAGATTATTGTCTCAGACTGTCAGTCACACAGGATTTGGAGAACAAGAATGTATTCTGCATGACAAGGCGATTATTATTTTATAAAATTCAAAAATATTTATGAATCTGAAGAGCTACACTAATTAATGCGAAATACTTGAACACGCCCACATTTTGGAAATGTAGCTTATTCACCGTATCCCCCAGAGTTAGATAAGTCAATACATACCTTTCTCATCTCGATGCATGCTGTAACTCTGTCTGACGCACCCACCGCTAGCTTAGCTTAGCACAAAGGCTGGAAGTGAATGGCTCCAGCTAGCAGACTGCTCTCAATAAATGACAAAATATTTGCTCGCAGCACCTGAGAAGCCCCCTGGTGAGAAGCAGAGAGTTCGGTCAGAGTTGTGCAAATCACTCCGCCCAGTAGCAGTGCTTCGTCTTCTGAAAACATATATGTATGTTCCCTTTATGTATACAGTTAAAAGATGGCTGTGTCTCATATGACCTTGTTATTTGTACACGGTGTGACTACACAAATCACAACACATAAATAGGAAAATGTTCACGTTATTTTGTCATGGCTAGCTGGAGCCATTCACTTCCAGTCTTTGTGCTAAGCTAAGCTAGCTTGGGCTGTGTCAGACAGAGTTACAGCACGGGGATGAGAAAGGTATGTATGGACTTATCTAACTCTGGGGGATATGGTAAATAAGCTAAATTCCCAAAATGTGGGCGTGTTACTTTAAGGTAATGGATGCCAAAACATAAAAATGGCACAAATTACAAAAGTTTTATTTTCGGTTCCAAAAAGAGCATTGCTGTTAGGTACAACAAACAGTTTAGTCCTCAACCTTTAAGTATGAAATTACTTTCTAGCGTTGCTTGCACCAGAACATATGAGAACAGAAAAGCAGTGATCTGATTTTTACAATGACAATAAAATATACATTTAAATTCACATACTTTAATCCAAAGTAGTGACACTTAAATGAGGTACTCTCCAAATATGTTCTGACTATAGACACTTGCTATTAACCTCTTTTTATGGAGGAAAGTTGTGGACCAATTTGCATTTTGTTTTGACATTCACATTTCTCCACAAAATAAAATCAATTTATAACCAGCACTATAAAACTGTATAAACATGCCATTATAGATTATAATTAACATGAAACCAAACAAATAATTATTATATCAAACAATATAATTTCTCACTACAGTATATGATTGGTCACAAATTAGAATTTCAAAATACGCTAACAAAAGGCATTCAAAAAACAAAACACTCCAATTTAATACAATTGATACACCACTTATGAAAGGAAGTTTTTTCACTTCACTTTCTATGGCTGGCATAAACATGCGAATGTCATAGTAAACAAACAGAAATACTCTAATGTACATCTTAAGACAATGTGGTAAGTCAGTGCAACATTCTGCTGGTTTGGCACCTTTTTCATGAAAAATTTGAGCTGAATTATTAAACAGCCTGATGTAAGGGCACACAACCCTTCCCTGACACTATGACAATGTACTATAATGTATCTATAGTCTTCAACTGAGGTATTAATACGTTAAAAATGATAATTTCTAATGGCAACATCAACGGTAATCCTGTATAGCACATAATTTTAGGCGGGTGCCTAAAAATTGGTAAATAATAAATACTTTGCATTACGTTATTTCAATATTATTAAGTTATAAGCCTTTACTAAATGATGCTGTCCGGTTTCCACTCACACCATTTTTGAAGACTAATTTGTAGCACGTACATGCTACAATTAACAGGATGTCCTTTCTTTGATAAGGTGTGAGACGGAGACATAAGCAACACACCAGATTTTAAGTCTGAAATATGCCAGCTTGCCAAGGGCAAACATCTTTGTCTTCATTTGGAATGCTTTACGCTTTTTGCCTCCTTTGGTAGATAGAGTTGGGGAAAAACATTCCCATCATAGTGCTATGATTCTCGGAAGAACCCTCCGGGCTCAAAAACCTCTTGCAATGATGACAGACTCCAAGGATTCTTAACTCCTGAGCAGTTTCAACAGTGATGGGATTTAAGTTCACCCGATTCGGTTGCCGCATATTGTGAAGCGGTCTATCTCCAGCAGGTCTTTATTTGAAGTTCTGTGTTTAAGTTCAGTGGATTCTGGTTCCTGGTTGGTGCTCCCCTCTTCTTCAGGGGTAGGGGTTGGGGGCGGATCATTGGTCACTATGGTGACAACAGGGGGTGGAGCTGGGGGGAAAGGCCTTGTCCGTGGGGGTGGTTGCTTGGTGATGGAAGGTTCCTGAACTGTAGGTTCGCCTGAAAGAAAGAAAGAACGATGGCCATTATATCAAGCTGGGCAGAGGCTTTACAGGACTTTTATTTATTTATAATCTCATTTAAACCAATGTGTTGTTGTTATTTGCTTGAAACAAAACAAAAAAATGTTTGAGCAGTTCACAGTGACAATTGCTACAAAAATATAACTTTGTTTAAAGGCGCTCTAAGCGAATAATGTGCGACGTCACTTCCTGTTGATGTTTGAACTGTTTTCAAACAGACAGAGCGTAGCTAACTCCTCCCCCTCCCCCTCCCTTCCGTGCTTTCATGAACGCGCCCAACCCCCACCCCCAAATCCTTCTTGTCGTTTATTGGCTGGAATACTTTGTTTCGTTTTGTGCTGCTAGGTTTGGCCATTTGTTGATATTGCCGTTTGTGAAGCCTGGGCTGTCTACAGAGATCGCGTTTTTTTACAGTTTGATCAGCGGACAGGCAGCAAGCAGATAGTGAGGAGATGTTTCCGGTATGTAACAAAAAATGTTTTATGGTCTAAAACGCTTCAATTCGCTTAGAGCACCTTTAATATCTTTTGAATAAATTTAGTTGCACAAAAATACCATCAGACTTTTTTATTAACAGGTGAACTACTGTCATCCTTAAATAAACCAAGCTGTTACCTGAGGGTGGAGGAGATTTGGCCTTGCTGGCTTTCTTGGGACTTTGTTTTTCGGCTTGAGTAGTCGGCCTTTCAAATAACTTTCCTTCCATGTTGGCGTCCTTGACATAGCGACAGGACTTTCCCAGCAGAACTATACTGTTCAACACTTTCAGTGTTATTAATCTGCAGAATCAGACCAAATCAAATGACTTCACCCAGCCGTGTATAATTACTTACATTAATTGCTATTCTAATACACAGAAGGAGAACTTTATAATTTATTCAGATAAACTAGGTCTGTGAAGAGCTGACTTTATGCTGATGGAGATGTCCTAATTTCATATGATGTGATGGCAACAATTGTTGCGTAATGAATTTTACCCAAGATAAAAGAGAACCACACAGACAGATGAAAGAGCACCCTGGATCTTCATTGAGCTCATCACAACTCGAATCAGCTGAAGGAGAAAAACAAAAAACGCATTGTATGATTTGTAGCAATAGCCAACAACACATTGTATTGATCAAATTTTTTTATGCCAAAACTCATTAGGATATTGAGTAAAGAATATCATCGTTTCATTAAAGGGGACATATCATGAAAATGTCGACTTTTCCATGTTAAAGTGCTATAATAGACACTTTTACAGCTCACGTGATCAAATAGCCTGCGTGCGGATTTAGACAACAGAAGTGGCGTTATTCCCCATTGGTTCTAACGTGTTAGCAACTCAGAAAGTTTATTAAAACGGTCTTCCAGCATCAAAATGTCTGGTTGTTGGGTTTGGTTGCACTAATATAATATACTAAAATACGTATACATGTATCTGGCAACTTTATATTTGGCCATCTGCTAATGTCTTCAATCCACTCCACTATAGTACACGGATCTGGTAGCTGTGTTGAAAAAGTTGATAAAGTCAACTTTTTAAAATAACTTTCTCTGTCTGTGTTGCTTCAGTGCTGATTCTTGCCATACTTTCGTTGCCTAAATGTGCGCGCATACGCTGCCACGTCATCATTGTGTACAAACAGTAAAAGTGTCTATTGGGTCCCCAGTGCTTCTATCAACCTAGAAAATGTGAAAAAATATGTCATTGAAATTGGGCTCTCCTTGTGATGTCAGAAGGGGATAATACCGCCCCTTATCTGCACTATCCAACCATGTCACTGCCATTTAGTGCAGAGATCAGCTCATTTGCATTTTTACCCAAAAATGGCACATTTTGGCTCACATCTAAAAAGTGGCAATTTTAACATGCTATAATAAATGATCTATATGGTATTTTGAGCCAAAACTTCACATACGTACTTTGGGAACACCAAAGATTTATTTGACATCTTAAGAAGTCTTGTGAAATGTCCCATTTGAGATATTATGTAAATTTCTACCGTAAATATATATATATATATATATATATATATATATAAAAAAAAATTTATTAGTAGGCAAGGCAAGGCAGTCTATTGGGTCCCCATTAATAATATGCAGTGTTGGGTAAGTTACTCAAAAAAGTAAGTCATAGCTAGTTATTAACTACATGTTCAATCATGTAATTAAATCTAATTATTATAATCTAATTAATATATAAATCTAATTAACATGTAGTTAATAACTAGCAATTAATTACTTTTTTTGAATGGTTTACCTAAACAAATTACTCTCCCAAAACATATTCAATTACTTATTACTAATTACTTTCTAAATCCTATTTAATAAATGATACAAAGATGGACTTGAAACGGCTCAAATAAATTGTATAACAGTACATTAATTATTCTGGTTCCACACTATTAACTACTTTTGCCTCAATATACTCCTAATTACTGCTTATTAATGCTTAGTATAGTAATTATTAAGTTTATTATTGAGTATTGGTAGAAATTGGGTAGGATTAAGGACTTAGTATAAAGTTCTGCAGAATCAGGCATTAATGTGGGCTTTTTAAATATTAATAAACAGCCAATATCTCAATAATAATAACAATAATATAATATTATTGCTAATAACCAACCAGTTAATAGTGAGAATTGAAAACTACACTTATTACAATTATTCTTAACAAACTTAACAAAGTATTTAAAATGAGAATGATACATAAAAACATGCATTTTAATATTATGCTCCGTTCACAACAAACGCGGATAGAGCGTCAGGTGCGAATGATTTTAATGTTAAGTCAATGTAAAGACGCGTTTACGTGCGTCTGCATTGCCACAGGAAATGTGCGAGTTGAAAAATCTGAACTTTGGCGAAAAATCGTGCTGGGTTATCCAATCAGGAGGTGGCTTTAGTTGTGACATGATTACAGGAAGCGAGCGGAGTCGCAGATGCCCCTTCAATGACGCAGATTTACGCGTGAATGTCTTGAATGACTACATTTTCACGCGCGAATGAAGCAAGTAAACTCAAAATGTTTAATTGTCTAACTACGCGCGAATAGCGCATTTTTGCAGCCTCTACCCCATCTGGTGTGAACGCACAGTTTTAGACTTAAAATTTTTATGTTTAATCCACTATTGTATTATATGTAATTGTTCTTCAGTCCATACACAGTATGTAGTGTGTATGTAGTTGAATTACATCAGAAGTAACTGTAAAAGTATTCCTTACTTGACTTTTTAAGGAAAAAGTAATTAAATTACAGTAACTAATTACTTAGTAACTATTTACACCCAATGTGTTATTAAGGACTTTATTTGGACAACTTAAAAAGGTGATTTTCTCAGTATTTGTTTTAGTTTGCACCCTCTGATTCCAGATTTTCAAATAGTTGTATCTCAGCCAAATACTGTCCTATCCTAACAAAATATATTTTAGAGTTCAAACGATGTGTTGAAGTATAAATCTCAATTTTGCTGTTTTCCAGGTCTTATTTCTGTTTACACTTCAAATGTGATGTTATCAGGGGTAAATAGTAGCCTTCATCAACTCAATCTATATAGTTGTGTGAAGTAATAAATGACATAGCTATAAAAAGTCTTCTCACCAGTACAGCCAGAGGTAGAGGAATGAAGCCCATCCTTCTGGCCACTGAATCACTGTAGTCTGTGTATGCCTGTGTATGTAACAGATATAAGCGAGCTATTTATTAACATTGTGCCTATGCTTTATTGTTTTGTTTACAGAGCGTAAGGCTGGTGCATAGACGTGTAGTATTTCAATTATATGTGTGTCACATAAGGACGTTATGTGTAGTGCCTAGTGTGCACAAGATTACACGTACATTCTGTTGACGACTGCTGACGAGCTCAAAGGCCAGGCTGGCTTTATATTCACTGTAGACCTAAAAAAAACAGAACATAGCTTATATCTGGTGCCTGTATTTAAGGTGATAATAGTAAACATTGTTTGGAAGCCTAAATATACAAGAAGCACCAGTTGAAACAAATCCATGGCTCTTACATCAGCTGTGATGTCATTGAATTTTGTGATGAAGGCGTGCTTGACGACATCAACAACAACCTCAGAAGCGATCACCATGAAGACATCTGGGAGAAGCACCCAGAGGTGATCTGCAAACAATATCAAAGCACACGCAAAATATTTAATTATTATTTAAATTCAACTTTAAAGATGCATGAAAATCATAGTTTTAATCTTAAATCCAGACCCAAGTTCCAGGAAAACTGCTCCATGTTCCTCAGGCAAACGATAAGGAGTAAAACATAATTGGTGAATCGTTCCTTGATATCTGCAAGACAGAAATGTAAATCCAAAACATGAACATCATCACAATGGCATACTGCACAAGGCTTTTTGTTTAGATCAAAGGACAGTGATTTGTACGATCCATGCATGTTTTCCAGCAGGTTGTGTATGAATAGTAACTTGATGGATTACTCTATCACAATGGCCTGGATGAATGACTACAAAGCTTATTGGCTGTATGGAGAGAATAGGTGCTGATTGCAATGTATCAGTTTGTCTTTCATAAAGAGCATGGGGTGCCGATGGAAAGAGACTCTTAAAATGCACCACAGTCTGTCAGCATCTTCCTGAACATTATCAGAAAGCTCTTGAGAGGTTTGATTAGCATTTCAAAAAGATGTTCAGAGTCAGCAGCACACACATGATGTTCTTTCTACAGTATCAAAGCATCTTTTATTAAGATGACATAAGCTTTACAATTTCAAGAACCAGAATTACTGAGGTGAATATAATCCCTGTATATAATCTTCAGAGACAAGAGTGCTGATATCTGATTGGAAAAGAGTGCTGATATGAAGCTTCGCTACAGCAACATTATTAGTATCTATCGATATCAGTAGATGTCATTCTAATTAATGGAATATCTGGACTGGCACAGAAATTTTGTATGGGTACATCTCTGATCATAACGGATTATTAGAAATATCAGTGCAAGGGTGTGAAGGGTATCGCCTTACCGCTGTTAGACATCTGGAAGAGGTTGTTCTTCTCAAACTTCTTGAACACGCTTCCCTTTATTTCCACAAACTGAAACATAGACATACCTTCTAAAACATTTAAATCAAAACTGCAATTCTTATTTAAAGAGTAACTAAACACTAAACCAACTTTTTTTAGTTAATAATCTGTAAGAATGTGGCTTTATTAGTGCTGTATATTGATTTGAGTAACTTTTTTGAAATTTTGGTATAAAGTGCACTGCAAAAAATGACTTTCTTACTTAGTATTTTTGTCTTGTTTTCAGTAAAAATATATAAAAACTCTTAAATCAAGATGCTTTTTCTTGATGAGCAAAATGACCTTAGAAAATAAGTCTAGTTTTTAGACAAAAAAATATACAATGTAAGTGAATTTGTGCTTAAACAACAAAAATATCTGCAAGTGGGGTGAGAAAAAAAATCTTGAAATAAGATTAATTTTTTCTTAAACACTTAATTCAAGCTAAATTTTGCTTACCCCATTGGCAGACATTTTTGTTTGTTTAAAGCACCAATTCACTTAAATTGTATATAATTTGTCTAAAAATGAGACTTAATTTCTTAGGTCATTTTGCTCATTAGGAAAATACATCTTGATTTAAGAATTTTTACATATTTCTACTGAAAAAAAGACGAATATACTAAGTAAGAAAGTCATTTTTAGTATTTTTGTCTTGTTTTCTAATATAAATATCTGAAAATTCTTAAATTGAGATACATTTACTTGGTAAGCAAGTGGCTTAAGATAATAAGTCTAGTTTTTTAAATAAATTATGAAAATCAAAAGTTTATTTTTACTTAAAACAAGTCAAAATATCTGCCAGTGCTGTAAGACAAAATAAACTTAATTCAACACTGCAAAAAATGACTTTCTTACTTAGTATGTTTGTCTTGTTTTAAGTACAAGTATCTAAAGATTCTTAAATAAATATGTATTTAAGAAAATAAGTCTAGTTTTTAGACAAAATTTATCAACTTTATGTGAATTTGTGGATAAAACAAGCAAAAAAAAATCACTTAAATTTAATATTTTTGGTCTAAAACCTAGACTTATTTTCTTGGGTAGTTTTGCTCGTCAAGAAAAAGCATCTTAAATTTAAAAAAAATTAGATATTTTTACTGAAAACAAGACAAAAATACTAAGAATTTTGTTTCTTGAAAATCATTTCTTACAGTGTAAAAAAAAGTTCAAGATTTTTTTTGCTTACCCCATTGGCAGGTTTTTTGCTTGTTTAATCCGCAAGTTCACTTAAATTTGATATTTTTTGTCTTAAAACTAGACTTATTTTCTTAGGTTATTTTGCTCATCAAGAAAATGCATCTTGACATGAGAATTTTTAGATATTTGTGCTTAACTCTTTCACCGCCATTGACGAGATATCTCGTCAATTAAGAGAAAACGCTTCCCCGCCAATGACGAGATTTTCCGTCTTTCCGCAATACCGCTATTATCCACCAGGTGGCGCCCTTCCGCAACTTTTTAAACCCGGAAGTATTGCCCAATGGCAAGCGGCTGCATGTCCATGTCTGTTTTAAAGATCGCTCTGAATGGGATCTCTATGAAAAGTCCGTCACAAAAATGGAATTATCTCTGATTTTTGCTCAAAATGTGATGTTTTTGCAGAAACCTACCCATATTCAAAAGCTGATTGCAAAAGAACCACTGAAGGTAGGAAGAAACGTTTTTTTTTTTTTTGAAAGCAGGGGGTCTGTTCTTTCATTTGGTATATTGTATGTTTATATATTTAAAGAAGAACATTTTCTGGAAGGCATTAAACTTTGGTGAAAATCATGAAAAATACTGGCGCTGGCTGGCAACTTTAAAAAAAAAACGCTGGCAGGGAAAGAGTTAAAACAAGACAAAAATACGAAATAAGAAAAACCTTTTTTTTTGTTTCAACTTAATTCAAGAAACTTAAGTTTATTTTTCTTACTGCACTGGCAGATATTTTGACTTGTTTTAAGTAAAAAAAAACTCTTAATTTTCATTATTTATTTCAATAAACAAGACTTAATATCTAAAGCCACTTGCTTACCAAGTAAATGTATCTCAATTTAAGATTTTTTAGATATTTATATTAGAAAACACAACAAAAATACTAAGCAAGACGTTTTTTTGCAGTATAGCATTATATTTACTTGATTAAAGGTGCAGTACATAGTTTTTAGAAAGATCTTTTGACAGAAATGCAAAATCATATACAAAACTAAATTATCACGGGTGTATAAAGACCTTTCATAATGAACCGTTATGTGTTTATTACCTTAGAATTAGACGTTTTTATCTACATACATGAAGGTCCCCTTACATGGAAGTCGCCATTTTGTGCCACCATGTTTCTACAGAAGCCCAAACTTTTTTACTAAGTTGTCTCCGACGATGACATATTTGTCCGGTGACAGCTACCGTAGCTTCTTTATGTGTTTCAAAAGCAAGAGGTGAGCAGTGGACTGAGCCGTTGGTTGCAATTCGTAACCTCACCACTACATGCCGCTAAAATTTACACACTGCACCTTTAAACGAAGTAATCTTGTTCAGAGAATTCTGCTGTTTGTGTGAGGATATACGTGTACACACTTACGTTGTTGGACATCATGATGGTGAGCAGTGATTTGTTATGAGAGTTGAAAGCAACATTTAGGGTAGAGGCTTGAACCATAATGAGGATAGCATGTAAAACTGAGACAAAATTACATTGAGGAAAAACACAGCTTCAAAAAATATCACAATATGAATCATGTCCCCATGCAATACTTATCGTTAGATTGTATCATGAAGGATACAGACATAAAAGACAGCCATGAAGAAATGGGGAATGACACCAATGTGGGCTCTCTTCCGTGACTTTGGCTCGGTGGCCGTCCAGTACAGAGCGTCCAGAATGTCCTGTCCAAAGGACGAGAAGAGACGATCTGCCACCTAAAGATGAAATCACACTTGAAACACAACACATAAAACACAATCTATTGTCATTTGTGATTGGGAAGCAGCTGTTTGGTACCTCCAGCATGTTGTAGATGATATAGAGTTTGATGACTGACTGCCCCCGGATCAGGTGGTACATCATGGCATAATCGACGTAGTGCATCATGAAGTAACACAGCATCATGATTAAACCTTTCAGCAGGTCACACACCTGAGCAGGCTGCAGGAACCGAGAGCCACTGACAAACACAGAACATAAACAAACTGAGAATGAAAAAGATGCTTATACTGCTCAATAAACACAATTAAAAACAGAACAGATGGTTTACAAAATAAAATGAGACCAACTGCATTCACCAACACATTAAATAAACACTGTAGTTATGTATGTTTCTCCAAACCGATGAAACACAACTGTGTGTTCCTTCAACTATGAACTGTTTATGTTCCAGGGAAAGATTTCTTTACTAAAACTTACAAATTATAAAAAAACATATAAAATATTTTTTTACACAGGCTGCATGACTTACATAAGGCAGCAATAGTTGAAGAAACAGAGTTTAGAGAAAAACACAAGGAAACAACTCAAGACCCATGCAGATCTTTGATATATGGCCTTTATGTATGGAGAAAAATGGCAAAATAATTTAATAAAGACATCTATAACATTTTAGTTTCTTCAAAGCAGGGACACTTTTTCTTAAGAATGACTTAGCAATGAGTAGCAACAGTTTTAGTTGTGAAGCTGAGCTGTGATCCAGAGGTGTCGAACATGCTGTATCTGGGGTGTGGGTGGGAGAATTTTTATAAAAAAAAAGATGCATCCCACTTTACCTTATTTTGACAAACCAAGGCAAGTATGATGAGATTCAACTACAAAATGTAAAAACTATTTTAAGACAAAAGACTCCAGCACCTGACCAACAAATTCTAGTAAAAAGTGAAAAAAACAACACTGCGATGGCCGATATATACCAAACGACACACTGTGATGGCCAATATATACAGACCCATTCACTGCGGTGGCCGATAAACCAAACTACAAATTGCGGTGGCCGATAAACCGAACTACAAATTGCGGTGGTCGATATATTGCGACAAACCCATTGCGGTGGCGGATATACTGGCCATCAAATTGCTGTGGCTGATTTATTGTGACTGACCCATTGTGGTGGCCGTTGTATTGTGACTGACCCATTGTGATGGCTGATATACCAACCGACATGTTGCGGTGGACGATACATACCGACCGGCACGTTGCGGTGGGCGATATAAACCGACCGACACATAGCGGTGGCCAATACATACGGTCCGACACGTTGCGGTGACCGATACATACCGACCAACACATTGCGGTGTCGCAGATACATACCGACCGACATGTTGCAGTGGCCAATACAAACGTTGCAGTGCCCAATATCCTGTATAACAAATTGCTGTGGCCAATATATTGAGCAGCAAATTGTGGTGGCCGATTTATCGAACGACAAATTGCAGTGGCCGATTTATCGAACAACAAATTGCGGTGACCGATTTATTGTGACCGCACGTTGCGATAGGCGATATAAACCGTTTCGGTGCCCGATATCCCCAACAACAAATTGCGGTGGGCGATATATTGAACAACAAATTGCAGAGGCAGATTGTGTTGGGCGATATATTGAATGCCAAATTGCAGTGGCCGATTTATTGGACTGACCCATTGCGGTGGCCGATTTATTGTGACTGACCCATTGCAGTGGCTGATATACGGACCGACACTTGCGGTGGCCGATACATACCGACCGACACAAGGCGGTGGCCGATATATGGACCGACACAAGGCGGTGGCCGATATACCGACCGACACAAGGCGGTGGCCGATATACCGACCGACACAAGGCGGTGGCCGATATACCGACCGACACAAGGCGGTGGCGATATACCGACCGACACAAGGCGGTGGCGATATACCGACCGACACATTGCGGTGGCCGAGATATCTGCCTCAGTGTTTTCATTATCGGATCAGCCTATAAATCTTAAGTAAAATAAATCTACATCGGCCATTACATAACCCATATCAGTTGATCACTAACTGTAAAAGACAACACAGCAAATTACAGTGCATACTGTATGTTATGGATGGACCTGAAAGATTCTCAGTATGTCCCTTGCAAAGAAAGATTTGATTGGAAGCGGACAGCCGCACTGTACTGTACAGAAGGCCGTATAGCAAGTATGTAACAAGTAAATATCAACACACTGGCAAAGATAAACTGTCTTCATTACACAGTGTGCATTGATCCACAAGCAAAGAAAGATTTCCTGCTTTGACAGACCATTACAAAAAAGAAGTGCCGTGGTTTGGTGATGGTATCAAATGAAATTGCATTGGTACTTGGATATATGCCATGTTTTATGTACCATGATTTTAAACGTGTATTGGATGCTTATTTAAAGAAAACAGTGGTACTAGTATGGTGTTTTTTGTGTTAGTTTAAGCTTTCCTTAAGCTGAAAAAATAGAAAATGAGATGTCAAGGCCGGGGATGCTTTGTTTTTATTGCCAATGCAAATGTACTCGGTGAGGATAATTATGAAGCTTTGAATGCATTGCACAAAGAAACTTAAAAACAATTTCTACACTTTTTAAATAAGAACCTCAAGCAAAACGGTCCATTTACTAAAAGACAAATGACAGCTGCCTGTGATACTGAGCTATTCTCTCTGCAAGCAAAGACTAAACACACACAGTACATCTATAAGCTTTAATTTCCAATTCTGCTTGTAAAAATGTTGCAGATTTGTGTGTTAGAAACCTTTATCTATCCGGTACAAATTCATGTGCAGTGTGAGAGTCAAGTATCAAACACAAGCAGAATTTTAAATGGCACTGTTTAATGGTAAGAAGCAGCAAGCTAGCCATTTATTGTAAAAGGTTCACTTTCTTTTTTCTTCAGGTTTAAGAGAAACTTTAATGCAAACTGTCAGTTCTTCAATCACATTTAAACAAGGATAGTTTTGCACATAATCCACGGTCTCCGAGAAATTGAGGAATGTGAACATGAGGTATTAATAACACTTAAAAGTGTAGCTAAAAATCTGAGGATCCAGTTAAACCTCTTTGCAGTTTAATTAAAGCGAGCAGGATCAGAAATGCACCAAATATCCATGCTGAAAACCAGCTTAACTGCGGTTAGCCGGCCACAGATAGCCAGGATGGTCTAGTTAGAGAAGCACATATCAGTTCATCACCAGCTGGCTGACTAACACCAACTTGGGAAGACAAAGAGTGAGCTAGACTATTTATAGACCCCCCCCCAAAAAAAACTGCAGTTCAGCTTATAAAATGTAAAGTAAAATGTAATGTAGCACCGCATACTCTGATACACAGAGCTCTTTCATGTATTACACAAGCCGCAACCTCACTAGGCAACATTTGACAGTTAAACTGAGCCGTCATATCTCAAGCTAATCCATTCAGGAACAATTATGATACAGATTTATCAAGCAACACAAACACACATGCTCATTATGAAAAATGTATGAACCAAACACAGAATGATGAATGGGATTGTTTGAGGTGGGTCACAGTGACGGCAGGCATCCTACCTGCTTCGTCTGCAATAGGGGCAAACATTAGGGCTGATGAGAGGAGGGAGAGGCACGCATTAGAAATCGTAGTCTTATGAGGAACTTCAACAATCATATGCATTCATTTATAACCAATAAGAGTTAATATAGAGGAGAGCGAGATTTAGTTAGAGAAACTGTCTGAACGCTTTTTTGAGAACTCTTATTAGTTAGTTAGCCTATTAGATAGACAATTTATTCGTCTTGACATATTTGGGACAAGCCCCGCTTTGGGTTTTAACATTACATCATGTTTTTTCATCTCATGTAAATAAGTTAAAGCAGTTTTTTCCAGTTCCCACTGCCCAGTGATACACATGCAACTATTTATCGAATGTTTAAGGCATCAAGGAATTGACTAAAATGTTTAACATGATCCAAAAAATGTTTTGCTTGAAATTACGTTTGCAGACAAAATATACTTAACATATTAATTTATTTTTATTAGAAGGGCTGTCACGGTTATGAAATTTGGGTGATGATTATGACGAATAATTGCCGGTTTTATTGCTTTGCCATTTAACTATTATACATTCTTTTGTTTGTTCATAAAATTATTTTTGTGATTATTTAAATTCTATCTTTTGCAAGGTTTACCTGGCATTAAATATTAATAATACATATAACACATATTTAAAGTATTTATTTAATAAATATACATTTTAAAATCTGAAACCTCTTCTTAAGAAATAAACACAATAAAGTGTCTAAAAAATTAACTGAAAATAAAAATGCAATCAAAACAAACTGAATATACCAGAATAGTCCTTAAATAGTAACCAATCCTACTAAGTTCATATTAGTACTGGACCACATGTCTGCAAAAAAATCAATTCCTTACAGATCCTTAAGCATCCTTCACTTCTCTAAATTTGCAATTGCTGTTTTGAAAATGTATTGTTTACCTGTCAATTCATACTTACTTATAAAAGTTTTGCAGCATTTCCTTAAATGGTGTTTTTTCTACTGTACTGAATGGTTTTGCAATGTATCGCGACACTGTTAGTTAAGGAGCGCCATCTGATACCGTCTCGTTTATACAGCTGCTGCAGCTCCCCCTTGTGTTTTTTAGAGAGATGTGCAATCATTGTGGTGATCTGGAATCATTGCGATGAGGTCAAACTATCACGATGAGATGATTATTTAATCATTGTGACAGCCCTATTTATTAGAAAACGAAATAGGTGGCCTGGGCTGCGTCCAAAACCGCCTACTTCCATACTATACAGTAGTAAAGGTGAGCAGTATGTCCGAATTCAAATAATATTCGAAAAACAATAAACGAAAAGTACCCGGATGACCTACTACTTCCGACAAGATCCTGAAGTGTCCATTCAATGGACCCTTGCTATACCCTGATCCCCCAGTAGAGGAGTTATCCAAGGAATAAGAAGACAGAGGAGCGTTGTTTAATTCAAAAATGCCCGAAAGCAGTAACACTGCTCTTTTCAAATGCAAATACATATATTAAACAGCTGTCCCTTGTGGATAAATTGTGCTTGTTTTAGTTAACAACTACCTTGTTGTTATGGCGAATAATTTCAACTTGGTGGATGTAGTACGTCCGAATTCATTCTTACTGTGGGTTCACACCAGACGTGAGTTCAATGATTTGCACGCGTAGATTACATACAAAGTCAATGCAATAATGCCATATGGGCTATTCGTCTCAAATGCGTCTTTGCCCAAGTTGAAAAAATTCAACTCGAGCGAAAATTTTGCGAGTAATCTAGAGCGAGTAACACGATGCCCCGGATTTGCTGTGTACGTAGCATAACTATCCATGAGTCAATGAGTAGGTACTTTATCTAATTCAGTATTACCTACTGGCACAGTATGCAATTTCGGACGCAGCCTTGAATTGAATAATATGTCAGTGTAAATTCAACCTATACGGATCTGTGAAGATTTTCATTTCAATTAATCACAGCTTGCTGTGAAATGCAGTCATTACAACAACATTTCTCATCGAAGAAGCATTGATCTCAATAGCCTTTAGTTGTAGGATCCTAAAAAGTCAGTCCTATTCAAACTGCAATCAATTAGTGCTATTGAATACATTTTTTATGGAGTGTGTGTGTGTGTATGCGTGTTACCCGAGGCCACAGCAGGGAATGGTCAACAACCTCAAGACGGCCAGCAGAGTTCTTAGGGGCAGCAGGGTGAGCACATACAGAAATGCATCCAGGCAAAGGAAGATACCAAAGATCATCAACTGCAAAAGAATATAAATAGTTTAGTGAGCAATGCATAAATCTGTAAGTTGGTTTGCATTCAGCCATAACAATAATGACATCACAGTGACATCATCTTTCTCAAAAGCCCCTCGGTCCATATTCTAATGCTTCACACGCTTGAGCTCACTGAGGCGTGTGATGTCTGGAGGCTCTGAATATGTCTGCCAGCGCTCTGTAACCTTAAAATCTTCATCTTTCGAGAGACCATTAAAAACAAATTAAAGATGTTAAGATGCACCGCAAGCAACCGGCTCTTTAAACACAGAGTGTGAACCCCGGGGATCAGTGGATACAAAATCAAGTGAGCCTGTTAAACCACAAACACAACAACCCTGTGAGAATGCAGAAATGAACATAAATCAAAAATGGGAACATTTCAACCTTACCTGCTCAGAAAAAACACACTGGGTGACGGCAACCATTATGAATTGCTTAAATACAAGTATTCACCAAGTGCTCTGTACTTCCTAAATAAGCATGAAAACACAGGAGACTAAAACTGACAGCTGTTTTTAGCTCATATGGTGTATAGTCTGTCTGTACTGGTCAGGATCAGTTGCACCACCGCTAGTCACATGCATGTGCATTCTTAACAGAAAGGAGATACTGTTTCCAGGTCAGTACCTAAACCGTGTCTCACTTGTGTGTGTGTGCCTTTGTCGAGCTCTTTTTAAGGTTTGTGGGGCGGGGTAGCTCCAGGGTCACAGAGCTGTCTTTGTGTGCGAATACCTCAGCTGTCAACATGCCCAAAGCATATTACTGAAACCTGTGTGCGTGCAATCCTGGGCTTTGGCTGTGGGTCTAAAAGGCTGTAATCCCTGAGATCAGACTTAACTCCCCATTATTTAAAAGTCATTACTATCTTTTTGAAACTGTATAAATGGTTTATAAAATAAATCATGTGTTCTATAACAAAGTTTTTATCAACCCAATATCGCCATCTAGTGCCAATAAACAGTTCAACACTTTCGGTGGCTTTTTAAGGGCAGGCACAGGACTGTTATTTTCTTTTCACAAGAATATAAAAAAAATCACCATATTGAAAGGTGGAGTGGGTAAGTTCCTGAAATAGATTTGGAAAATAACACTGGATGAATAGTGGCATCTCAGGGAATTTAAACATGCAAAGTACCACAGTAAACATAAATAAAAAACACTGTTCACACAAATCATCTCATGAATGCTTCATTTATAGTTATGACATATAACTGTTGGTATATATGTGCTAGATATTTGGCTGTTTTTGATAATCCCACTCATGCAGGCAGAATCTGTAAGATTTTTAGGTTATTTAAACTTTTACATAAACAATAAAATACGCAGTTAAATCATATTTTATAGTTATTTTTTAATAATATACTAGTTTTCAATCAATTTTATCAAATCACAATTTGTATGTACTTAAATATCATGATATGGTCATGGTATTGCAGATTTCTTTCTTTCTTTCTTTATTCTTTTTGCAATTCCAGCATCTACACTGCAAAAAATGATTTTCAAGAAAAAAATTCTTAGTATTTTTGTCTTGTTTTCAGTAAAAATATCTAAAAATTCTTAAAACAAGATGCTTTTTCTTGATGAGCCAAGAAAATAAGTCTAGTTTTTAAACAAAAAATATCAAATGTAAGTGATTTTGTGCATAAAACAAGCAAAAAACTAAATTCACTAAATTAATTTAGAAAACACTAAATTCAAGAAACATTCTAGAAAAATTGTTTTATGCACAAAATCACTTAATTTGATATTTTTGGTTTAAAAACTAGACTTATTTTCTTGGCTCATCAAGAAAAAGCATCTTAATTTACGAATTTTTAGATATTATTACTGAAAACAAGACAAAAATACTGAGAATTTTTTTTCTTGAAAATAATTTTTTGAAGTGTATGGCTAAAGTCATGACTAAAACTGGTTAATCCTTACACTAGTTAATCCATACACAGGTAGGGAGATGGGCAATGTTGTATCAATTCAACTAACTTGCATGTTTTTGGCCTGTGGGATGAAAGCGGAGTACCCGGAGTAAACCCATGCTGACACAGGAAGAACATGCAAACTCCACACAGAAAGGCCACCTGACCTACACGGGGCTCAAACCAAGGACCTTCTTGCTTTGCTATGAGGCTACCCACTGAGCCATCCCCGTACTGCAAATGTCTAAATGAAACAATGTTAACAGCACAAGTGACCCTGTCTATAATCCAGTCTAGTACTCTAACTATCGGATTAGAAACATCAAAGTATAATTTCATCTATTGATCACTGGTGTTTTCTCAAAAAGAAAAGCATTATGTACCCTACCCTTTCTAGCTCTCTGGGTATCCTCATACAGGTGTACACTCGTTCCCTTCGCTCGGTGTACTTGGCCTCATTGTGTTCCAGAAAATAGCCTCTGGTCAGCTCCGCACACATGAAACGCAACATAGAAGGCTCATCAGGCTCCTCTGCATCTGTTCAAAGGGAGAGAAGATATAATAATGCCTTTAAAAATAGTTTGAAACAAACAAGTGAAAGTTACTGGACACCTACTAGTTCCTGCTGCTTCTTGTACCTGCAAAACCTACTTGAGGTAGGAAGTTAATTGTGCAAGCTGGTTTGTTCATTGCATTGCATTAGTTTTAATAAACAACGATGACCACATGCATTGTTGAACGACACCCTGGGTCACTCAGGTCCAGAACCAAAGAGATTGTTTATCAGTGTTAGTGTTACTGTTTCTGTGTTACAATAGGCCGGTGTCTTAAATGACTTCACTTAAGTATCACATGAGCACTTCGAACTTGACTCTAAATGGGAGTTTTTTTCTAATTTACTGATATCTGGAAAACTGGTAACAATAATAACGGTACTGTTACATTCAATTAAAATCTAACCAGCAAGCTTTAGATCAAAACAACATGATAAAACTAGACGTGAAAGAAGTAAATAAACAGGCGGATGCAGGGGTAAAAACAGGTCAAGATGATGTAAACTAAAGCCACGTTGGAAAGTAAAGGCGAAGGTCAGTTGTCAGATGCTTGCGCTCACCTGAGAGCTCGCGCTGGTCGTCTTTAACTGCAGGTTTCTCGTAAAATCCCAAAGTTTCTGTCAATTTTACCGCCGGGAGAACGATGTTTGCCCTCTCTGATCTGGAAGCACCTACCCGAGAGCATTTTACCGTCCTGTAATCATCATTTTCTGGATCTTTATCATCTGAAACACCGACACACAGCGACTCCGCCATCTTCGCTGTGACGTCACCGCGCGCGCACGTGATATTGATAAACAAAATATACGGCGTATTGAAACTAATGATATGAAATAACGTCTGTTATATAGATAACTGTATACATAACTATTATAGAAAGAGTATAATATAACTTATAATATATTAAAAACACTTAAATTTTGAGAAATAACTAAAATAATTGTAACTTACTAATGATTAAACTGATTAAAGACTAACACTTATAAATGCATAAACTACTAAAAAAACAAATATATATAGGGGAGGTTTCCCGGACAGGGATTAGAGTACTCCTAGACTAAAATAAATGTATAAGAGCTGTCCAAATTGAAAACAACTTGCACTCACATATCCTAAAATACATCAGTGCCCTTTGTATAGCTTCAAAATGCACACAAGTAATTTTTTTAGTAGGCATGTTTGTTAAAACTAGTTATATTTCTTAATTAAACTAAGGCCTAGTCCTAGTTTAAGCTATATGTCCGAGAAACCACACCATAAAGTTTGTAGGAAATTGCACACTCATTTTCACCACAAGGTGGCGTATTGAGACCTTTTGATTCTTTAGATGCGTTCACGAGATATTGGGGATGAAAATGCATCACCTTGCTTTCCCAAAACTGAACACTAGATTAGATTTTAAAGTTTATTGATATGAAATAAGCAGAAGAGACAGAGATGATTTCCAGGGGGCAAAACGTCCAGAAACTTCCGATCAATGTCCTAAATGGGATCCAAATTGGTTCACAGATAAGACAGATGTTTCTGTAATACAGGCCCAGTGTTTTCAAATCAGGCACATACATAAAACAACATTAACAAGGGTTTATGAATAAATGTTTCTTTTGAATAATTACCTATAAATGGGAGAGCCAGAAAAATGAAGGCAAAGGTTGTGTAAGCACAATTTATTGGCACACAAAATGGCAAAGCATACATACAAGACTTTGGGTATGACACAAAAAACACCTCTGCTAAATATATTACAAACTGTGCAGAGTTCCAGTAATACAAGATTCATACAGCAGGTGACTGAGATTCCTTTCATTTTGTTGGTTTTTGGAGATAATATTCATGAAATATATTTTGTTATGATAAAGTACAGAATCATGAAGAAACCGAACAATAAAAACACATTTGGCTGTCAAAATTATCATTACAATCCTCCTTTTCCTTCATTAAAGCATAAACTCTGAAGGGACTTATTGCAAGTTTTCAAGTCCAATGCATTAAAATACCACATTTACCATATATGAAAACAAGTGGGATTTACATTAAATTAATTTTTTTTTATTAAAAAAGGCAGTTTTCATATATGTTAAAGTAGTGTGAGGCTAGATTAAATGAATGTTTTTCACTATATTTGTGGTGTGATTTAACAATAACCTGTTCACAACTTTCTCAGTATGAGGTTCATTCCTGAGCATGAAATCCATTATTTTTTGGGGAAAGTCGATTACGCTGCAGTTTAAATCAAGGTCTGAGAACATTAATAACATCAGATGGACTGCATTTCTTTCCTAAAGTCAAGTAACCCTGTTTACTGTGCTCTCAAACCAATAACCAAAGCAGAACATGGCCTAGAGTCTAAAAAAACCAAACATTATCACCAATTTTAAAATGCCATGCAGAAACATATATTATTCCAGTATGAAAATAAGTCATTGTAAGGAATAGAGGCATACATTTGGACAAATGATTTTCATACAGTATGTGCCTGTCTGTCAACTCCTAATCTCTGAGTTACAGTGCAAGGAGAACACAAATTAATAAAATAACACAAAATTGACGGAGAAATGAAATATAGAAATATTTGGAGAAAGTTCAATCTGTATGGCAACACGCAATGCTTTTTAAACAAACGACCAAAGCTGTCTTTATAGTTAATACAGTCTGTTGAGTTGAAGGAACGCATTGAGGTTCACTTTTAATTGAAAGCAGAGGGAAAAGACAATAGACAAACGAATTTCCAATAAAAATGCAAATGTTCAGGGATTGGTCTCAGTGGATGCCTTTGCAGTTCCAGTCTCCAGTGAAAAGACAATGAGCATGACCATCTCTTCAGCCATTGGCTGCGGTTACCATCTGGAGTCACTATGGAGATGTGTGCTTAACTGCGAGACGGACGATAGCTTTTACATTGATTACTAAGCTGAAGTTGTCCCGGCTTCAGGTCTCACCTGTAAATGCAGATTTCGCGTTCGATAAATTCAGCCTTGTAGGTTCATCCAAGAGTCACATTTCTGCGCTGCTTTTAAACCTAACCAGATGATTTCAAAAGAATCCAATGGAGAAATATTGCGGCCAAAATTTGGTCAGTTTTCTTAAATGTCATCCAGAAAATGAAGCAGAATAGTCAGAAAAATGGTGAATCATTAACACCATGACGTGAGATGTACATCATTAGGGGTATAAAGTGAGGTCAGATAGAGATAGCGCCGCCCTGGTGGTTGCTTCAATTGCCTCCTATTGAGATGGCTGAGAGGCTGTGCTCTCTGGCTTGCTGTCCTGTCCTGTCGGTGGCTTGCTGTTCCACGGGCTGTTGTTTCCGAGCGCCGGCGAGCTCGTAAAGTCGTCATCATCGTCGAGGCCATTTGTGGCGTCGTATTGTGTGTTTTCTAGCCGCGTGATCAGGCGCTCGTCCTCATCGCCAAACTCGCCACCCATCAGGGTGGGCTCACCCACCACCATCACATCCTGTTAATAACAAATATCAAAATATCAGTAATTGTACAAAAATATAAAGGTGTTGGGTTCTTGATCGGTGAACACACAACGAATATGAAGGGATTATTGTGAATCAGCCGGACCCAGACATATATCAGTCGATAGTAACCATGTTGGACAGCATTAAAAGAAACAGGCTGTCTGAGTATATGTGTGTGTGTGTGTGTGAGAGAGAGTTTAAAATGGCTGGATTGCATAATTTTGTTTAAAAACTAGATATGCATGCAGCTGGGTCACATACTTCCCAGCTGTGTGTGACATCCGAGTAATTTGCACTGGGATAAATGAGAATTTGACTAAATAACTCTCTTTAAGTAAATTAAAAGTCGTTGGGTAAATTTATACTCTAAACTGCAATATCATAGATTCAGGTACAAAAGTGGTTATCTTTCTGTAAGGCAGTCTGCTATGCTTCACTTTCTATCTCTCTGGTTGCATTCTCAAGCTCAGCAGATCAGTTAACTGGAGCACATGCATGGGCAACCATGTGCGACGACGCTACAGCATGGGAGCTCTTTATCTGTTGCTCTCACTGTCTGTCTACCTTATAGCGAAGGGTGAGACAACTGCAGGGTACAGCTACAATATGCCATCTCCAGGGTTCCCACACCTTATTTAACTTCAAATTCAAGGACCTTTCAAGGACTTTCCAGGTTCAATGCTCTCAAATTCAAGGACTAAATGTGGGGACACATTTCAAGTGAGAGCAAGGTTACATTGTGTTACCTTTTAAGATACATTGTTACAGTTCCCTTTCGAGGGAACTCGCGCTGCGTCACTTTGGGGACGCCTCAAGGGGTAAGTGCGTCTAAATGTGTATTTCAAATTCAACCAATGGTGAGGCTTAACGACAAAGACAGGGTGACGCGGGAGCCAAGAAGTATATACCTATCTGGAATATTGCCAAAGACGGCATTACAGGGACGCAGGAAGTGTGACAAGAGAGACGCAGCGTTTTGTTCCCTTCTCAGGGAACAACAGTTACATACGTAACCAGAGATTTTTTCATTTGTCAAACACAACTATGCAAAAAAGCATTTTGGTATGAATCAACATTCACATACAGAAGATATAACATTTAAAGCGAACAGTTTAGCACGTGTGCTTAAAAAGTCTAGAATTTTAATGATATTATCCTACACTACACAGGGAATAATATGGATTTTTTCCAGAAAACTTTTGCACAAAATAGATTTAAAGGAATATTCCATTTTCTTAAAAGAAAAATGGAATAATTTACAGATAATTTACTCAACTCACCACCATGTCATCCAAAATGTTGATGTCTTTCTTTGTTCAGTCGAGAAGAAATTATGTTTTTTGAGGAAAACTTTGCAGGATTTTTCTCATTTTAATGGACTTTAATAGAGCCCAACATTTAATACTTAACTCAACACTTAACAGTTTTTTTCAACGAAGTTTCAACGGACTATAAATGATCCCAAACGAGGCATAAGAGTCTTATCTAGCAAAACGATTGTCATTTTTAACAAGAAAAACAACAAATATACACTTTTAAACCACAACTTTTCGTCTAGGTCCAGTCCCACGTGACTTAACGTAAATGCGTAGTGACGTAGGGAGGTCACGTGTTACATATATAAAACACACATTTGCGGACCATTGTAAACAATAAACTGCCACAAAGACATTAATTAGTATCATTCCACATACAACAACGTAGGAACGGTCCTCTTTCAACACACTTGTAAACACTGGGGCGGAGTTTCGCGTTCGTCCTCTGTGACCTCTTGACGTCATGACGTATTGCGTGGGGTCACGTTGACGTATCACGACCGGATCTAGATGAAAAGTTGTGGTTTAAAAGAGCATATTTTTAATTTTTCTTGTCAAAAATGACAATCGTTTTGCTAGATAAGACCCTTATGCCTCGTTTGGGATCGTTTATAGTCCGTTGAAACTTCTTTGAAAAAAACTGTTAAGTGTTGAGTTAAGTATTAAATGTTGGGCTCTATTAAAGTCCATTAAAATGAGAAAAAAATCCTGCAATGTTTTCCTCAAAAAACATAATTTCTTCTCGACTGAACAAAGAAAGACATCAACATTTTGGATGACATGGTGGTGAGTAAATTATCTGGATTTTTCTTTTAAGAAAATGGAATATTCCTTTAAGCACTTTCAATGACCTGTATCTATGTATGTTGATTTTCAAAAACTTCCCAGGGCCCTGAATTTTTCCCAGATTCACAAACTTTCAAGGACCCATGGGAACCCTGCATCTCCAGATGAATTATTAAATTCACAAATTGTTATAGTAAATCAGCTATTAAGGTTTGAGGGAAGAAGAAACAGATCCTAGTCCCCATGTACAGCCAGGTTTTTTCATCATCCATCTATGCGTCTGTCTTTCCTCCAGCAACCTGCTGTGAAAGTTCCCCATGCCTTTACACCGTAAGGCCATTCATAAGCCATGTCTTTAGTCAGCTCATTGACCGTTTTGTCTATTTATTCGAGCAATAATTCCTGTGTAGTCTGTCTGGCGGAGACCCCAGAGTCCCTGTTAGCCCCCCTACCCTCTGCTTTTTAATTACTCTCATTCATTAGGGTGGGCTTTTTGACTAAATAACAATATCCGCACGCTGATTTGTCAATTTGCATAGCTAATTAAGTCATTAGCTAAAACGTTAGCGAGTGAGAAAAAGCGCAGCGCTTGCCAACGAGCCTTGAATTTGCCATCTGTTTATGAACGGCAACTGTCGGCCTGAAGTCTGGATGTGAAACTGGGGTCCAGGATCACACACACACACACACACACACACACACACACACACACACATAGATACTGTACTGATACACTCAAAACTTTATTTGCTATTACACAGATAGGCAGTCCAGTGCTTTTGTTCAAGTAGATGTACCCTGTAGCTAAATCCAGTCTGATTACCTTCTGCCCTCGATGACTGATCAAAGATCAGCTCAGCACTTATTGAGTTTTGTGCAAAACTCGGCATACAGACACATCACTGTAGTTAAACTGGAAAAACATGGCATTTGCAAAAGCAAGGTGATGGGTTTAACTCCTAAAAAACACTGATAAACATTGTTTTCATTTAATATCCCTTAACACAAAAGCATTTTGAAAATAAAGTTAAAGGATTAGTCCATTTTCTTAAAAGAAAAATCCAGATAATTTACTCACCACCATGTCATCACTAATGTTGATGTCTTTCTTTATTCAGTCGAGAATAAATTATGTTTTTTGAAGAAAACATTGCAGGATTTTTCTAATTTTAATGGACTTTAATAGAGCCCAACATTTAATACTTAACTCAACACTTAACAGTTTTTTTCAACAGAGTTTCAAAGGACTATAATTGATCCCAAACGAGGCATAAGAGTCTTATCTAGAAAAATGATTGTCATTTTTACAATAAAAATAACAAATATATACTTTTAAAGCACAACTTTTCGTCATGTAGATCCGGTCGTAATGCGCCAGCTGACCCCACGCAATATGTCATGACGTCAAGAGGTCACAGAGGACGACCGCGAAACTCCGCCCCAGTGTTTGCAAGCATCTTGAAAGAGGACCGTTCCTACGTTGTTGTATGTCAACTGATACTAATTAATGTCTTTGTGTCAGTTTATTGTTTACAATGGTCCGCAAATGTGCATTTTATATATGTAACACGTGACCTCCCTACGTCACTACGCATTTACGTTAGGTCGCGCTGGACCGGACCTACACGAAAAGTTGTGGTTTAAAAGTACATATTTTTTATTTTTATAGTCAAAAATGACAATCATATTGCTAGATATGCCTCGTTTGGGATTGTTTATAGTCCTTTGAAACTCCGTTGAAAAAACTGTTAAGTGTTGAGTTAAGTATTAAATGTTGGGCTCTATTAAAGTCCATTAAAATGAGAAAAATCCTGCAATGTTTTCCCTCAAAAAACATATTTTTTTCGCGACTGAACACAGAAAGACATCAACATTTTGGATGACATGGTGGTGAGTAAATTATCTGGATTTTTCTTTGAAGAAAATTGAATATTCCTTTAAGGTGGATCAGTTGGTATTAAAGTATTGAGTCTGGGAACACACATACATTACTGATAAAATGTATACAGTAGGCACCTTGAAATCAATGTTGCTTTGGATCTGCCAAATGCATTCATGTAATGCAAATTCATGTAAATATGCAGTGCGTATGGCATGCTATACACGCATGACTAATCAGCATTTCATTATTCTCCCGAACGAAATGACTCCAGTCTTAATTCCAGCCCAGAAACATGACCAAAAGGGGGCACTGTTGTAACATTGTTGAAAACAAGTCCACCCCATCGCTCCCCACCAGTCACATGATCATCTCATTGTGATTGGGCTCACGTAGGCGGACGATCAGGCAGCATGCGATGACTGCACAAAGCCAAGTGGCCACGCTACATATGTAACCAGCATGTTCCTTTTTACAGCACATGGCCACATTACTTACAATGGGGACTGCAATAAAAATAGTAACACACACACACTCATAAGACCATGCATGCACAAACGCACGCACACACACATACACACTCATAAGACCATGCACGCACACACATACGCACACACACAGGATCTATATGATAATAAGCAATGGCACAGAGCCAACGGCTCACACCAACAATTCGCACACTTCATGTGTGAATGTGTCCTCGAAGTGACGGATGCTGGATACATACGGCCAGAACCAAATGTTTGTAATTAAAGGTACATCTATAGAAAATTCTGTGTAAAATAACTAAATACAACAAACAGGAAAACATATTTTAAGTCAGGTTAATTTTTAAAGTAGAAATTAAGTGACTTTTTTAATTGACTTGGCTGATATCAGGTAATCTTTTTAGGATTTTCCGGATTGGGTGATGGTGTAGTTTGCCTGCTTGGCCAATTAAAATAAATGTTCGCTGCTTGCTTGTGCTTGTTAGGGCCCTAGCACTGAGGTGCAAGGACCCTATTGTTATTCAAGGAGTTATTATTATTATTCATTTTTTTGTTTTCAATATTTTCAAGCGAATCTAATAATTATAGTCGAAACTGAGTACATGTTTAATTTCTTAATCTTTCTTTATACCTCATTTGCTATAGCATATATATAAACAAACATGCACATAAATTGGCTATGTATTGGCAACCATATTCTCTGTATTAGTGATGCCCAATCACATACAAATTTCTTTGTAAACTGTTCATCTATTTTTTTTACATACTGTTTTTTTACATACAACTGTTGCATTGTCTAAATAAATTGATCTGGACCAATGGGGGTGTGAAGACAAAAAAGTCTGGCAAATAAACTCGATGCGAAGTTCGTCACAACATGTATGTAGCCCGGCATGTATATGGTTCTTAATTTCAAAATATGTGTTCTGCGTGTCGAGAGATCCGATGTGCATCACGTGTCTTGTCAAAATAAGTGCCTGCTGCAGACGCGTCTAAAGGGTTTATGATATAAGAGACGCTTGCGTTTGCCAAATACTCACATAATCTCATGCATAATCAGAGTTTACAGTTAAGGGAGTGTTTTGCGTGTATTTTGTGAATGTGAGCGTCTCTTTTATCATAAATGGTTTTGACGGGTGTGCAGCAGGCACTTATTTTGACAAAACATGTGATGCACATGGTTCACATGATGCAACAAACACATATTTTGAAAACGCAAGCAACACACATGACACTCCGAACACATATTTTAAATTTGCCCCTCTCAGGCGAGCAGTCACAATATTAGATATTAAACAATTTTTTTATCCAAAAATGAGTTGTTAGGCTATGCTGTCAGAACCCACAGCTTCGGCTTCGACAGGCTGTTCTGCAACACAAGATTGTCCTCCTCTCTAATCTCCTCTCCAGCATTCATGTATCTCATTGTCCCTGAACTCCAGGGGAAAAGCCAAGCACTACAAATCCCATCATCCAACTGCAAACAAATTTACCGCCTCACAATGCTACTCCCCAAAAACAGCTTCAGCACCCGTGAGCTGTGTGCTTGACCCTGTAACGTGTGAGCTGGGGGCTGAATACATCGACAGCCGGAGAGGAAACCCGGGGGATAAAGAGGCACTCTGGGATAAATGCTTCTGAATTGGGGTTAAACACTGTAAGTGAGTATTATAGGAATTGAAAATCAGTGCAAGGAAGTCTGTCTCTGTGAAGGAGTTGTGGGTGTATTTACTTTGGCTTTGAATTGCAATGTAATGTGTTTTACATTTGTGTCATAGCCCACACCAAAAACACTTGAGCCGTGGAAAACTAACATTAATGTTACATGTCATAATAGCATTGTAACGTTTGATTAGCGGTGAAAGGTAAAGAATCAGAACAGTATAGTTAATATAAGTAAAAATGATAAAATATAAAAATAAATAGTCTTGAGTAAATGATGACAGATTTTCAGGTGAACCATCCCTTTAAAGGTCACATTCTTTCTGATCCCATTTTTTGCACTTTAAATCTTTGTACATTTAGCCTAGCCCCATTCATTCCTATTGCTCCAAACAGGAATGAATTTAGAAGCCACCAAACACTTCCATGTTTTCCCTATTTAGAGACTGTTACATGGGGAGTAAATATGGTGGCACAAAATAAAACGTTTGTTTGTAGCCATAGGAAAGAATGGGGCTTGGCTAAATGCTAACCAATTCACAAAGCGCTGTTCAAAGATTAAAAGTGCACGCATTGAAAAAATATAGGGATGTATTAATTCATCCAAGTTGAGGTAAGAACATAATAAAATATTGAAAAACGGTGGTGTTTTCCTTTAAGATTTTAAGACAATGGATGTGTGTGTGTAAAGAAAAAGATTTGATGCTTACAGGTACCTGGCTGGTCAGAGTAAAGTTGTTGGCAGGGCTGCGTTTCTTGCCGCCAGCACTGTTGCCTAGGCTACTGTTAGACGCACTGCTGGCTGAGTTCTTTCTTTTTCTTCTCTTGGTTGTGGTCTGTCGAGTGGGTTCTGCTCTCCACCAAACACACACACACAAAATAAGTATTATTAAAAGTCGTGAACACACATCCACAGGCACACATGTGAAACAGCAGGTGCAAACGATGCACAGAGAAGAAGACAGGCAGAATAAAGCTCACAGACATTTGTTTTAAGCACATAAGCGTGCACAAACACATGTTAGCGGCCGCACAGATGAGACAAACAAATGGACCATGCATTTTACTGAGGTAGAATCGAAGAGCATTCAAACATCTCCCAAGACATGCACTAGTAAGATATTGCTCCAGCTTTCATTTGCATAAACACTCAACAGTGCACACTGCGGTATCAGCAGCCATGCATATGCGCACACACATCAGTAATATCTAAATCATGTTAAAGCTCTAACATGTTCTTTTAATATTGAATTTTTTGGACAAACTATAAAAATATATGAGTTTTAGGCAATGTATAATGTTTTGTTAAACAAATTGCCTGTTTAGGGTGATTTCTGAAATAAATAATTGTAATTGAAAAAAAGTAATTGGGCATTCATAAGTTAAACAGAAAGAAAAGTGTATTTATCTGCTTTCCATTTAGACACAGTTTCACTATTAGATAAGATTCAGAAGTGTACCTTTTTTGTGATTTGTGGGGAAAATTTCCGTTTTGAAGTTCTGTGGATGTCCAGCTGAAATCACATCCAAAATAGGTTTTTATTTCTCAGACAGATACTTAATGTTTTACGTATGTATATCTAAAACATTACAAAATTAAAAAGTCTTAATATAGTAAGAATAAAGTCATAAAATTTTGAGAATAAAGTCGTAATATAGGGAGAATAAAGTCGTAATATAATGAGAAAAAAGTCGCAATATAGCGAGAATAAAGTCGTAATATAGCAAAAAATAAAGTTGTAATACAATGGGAATAAAGTTGTAATATAGTGAGAATAAAGTCGTAATATAGTGAGAATAAAGTCGCAATATAGCGAGAATAAAGTCGTAATATAATGAGAAAAAAGTCGTAATATAGGGAGAATAAAGTCATAAAAATTTGAGAATAAAGCCGTAATATAGCGAGAATAAAGTCGTAATATAATAAGAAAAAGCCGTAACATAGCGAGAATAGTCATAAAATTTTGAGAATAAAGTCGTAATATAATGAGAAAAAAGTCGTAATATAGCGAGAATAAAGTTGTAATATAATGGGAATAAAGTCGTAATATAGCGAGAATAAAGTCATAAAATTTTGAGAATAAAGTCGCAATATAGCAAGAATAAAGTCGTAATATAATGAGAAAAAGTCGTAACATAGCGAGAATAGTCATAAAATTTTGAGAATAAAGTCGTAATATAGCGAGAATAAAATTGTAATATAATGGGAATAAAGTCGTAATATAGCGAGAATAAAGTCGTAATATAGTGAGAATAAATGTGTAATATAATCAGAATAAAGTCGTAATAAAGCGAGAATAAAGTCGTAATATAATAAGAAAAAGTCGTAATATAGCGAGAATAAAGACATAAAATTTTGAGAATAAAGTCGCAATATAGCGAGAATAAAGTCGTAATATAATGAGAAAAAAAAGTCGTAATATAGCGAGAATAAAATTGTAATATAATGGGAATAAAGTCGTAATATAGCGAGAATAAAGTCGTAATATAGCGAGAATAAATGTGTAATATAATCAGAATAAAGTCGTAATAAAGCGAGAATAAAGTCGTAATATAATGGGAATAAAGTCGTAATATAGCGAGAATAAAGTTGTAATGTAATGAGAATAAAGTCGTAATACAGCGAGAATAAAGTCGTAATATAGCGAGAATAAAAACGTAATATATCGAGAATAAAGTCGTAATATAATGAGAATAAAGCCAATATATATCGAGAATAAAGTTGTAATATAATGAGAATAAAGTCGTAATATAGCGAGAATAAAGTTGTAATATAACAAGAATAAAGTCGTAATGTAGCAAGAATAAAGTCGTAATATAACGAGAATAAAGTCGTAATATAATGAGAATAAAGTTGTAATATAATGAGAATAAAGTTGTAATAATGTCATATTTTTACATTAACGTGTTTGGAGTGATGTAAACAAGCAAATCTGCAAACCGGATACCAAATTACATACCATTACCTGCTTTATTAATAAAGCAATATGAGGGAGATGCGCTCAGAAAGGTAATTTAAAGGAATCTCCCTCATATAAAAGGAAATATGGGGAAGATATTGTGAACAAGCAAAATTATTTTTAAATTAACTTTATTATCATTATATATTGACTTTATTCTTGAAATGATATGACTTTATTCTCGTTATATATTGACTTTATTCTCAAAATTTTATTTATTTTGACTTTTGTCTCGAAAACTACTTTTTAAACCTCCCATTATAATGACTTTAATCTCGAGATGGTTTTATTTTTTTATTTTAGCTTGGCCCTAATCCTCCTTGGTAACAGAAGCCTTTCTATATCATGCTATATGATGTTTATATAAGCAATTTTTTTTAATAAGATGGCTTTACAGTATACACTAATAATGCAAATAAAAAATCTGTTACATCCAATGCAATAGCGTCTAAAACTGAAATACATTTTTAGTTCTTCCTAACCACACCAATGGAGATGTTTACTAACTGCTTGTTCATAAACATAATACATAAATTCATATAATAAAAATATAATACAATAATAAACAAACTCCAGTGTGACATCTGCAGTATTTTGACCTTCTGTAAAAAGTCTTTTTTGTATGTTTATCAGTGCGAGCGTGTGAATGACGCCCTCATTTCCACATACACAGACAAAAATGGGGTAAAAACTTATCAGAGTATAAAAGCAAAACCTTTCTTCCTTCCTGTTCAGTACACAAATGCTATCCAGATTTTGAAAGAATGGGAGGAAAAAGGGAAGAGAACCTAATAGGGAAACGACAATTACAGAAGATCCACTACCAAATGGATTCTGAGAAGGCCAATGCTGACGACTAACAGGTGGACAAGAGGTCGTAGGGGGTTTCACCCATTGGGAGCATATAGAGGATGTGTTTTTATCTGACATCTTAAAATTATTGTTATTGAACAGGAATTAACCAACTAACAAACAAACAAACAAATACCTACAGTACTATACATGACATGAAACACTGCAATATCTTTTATCGTCTATAACCGTAAAAACTTGTCATCGGTAGGGAAGCGATTTCTCTTAATTGACGAGATAACTCGTCAATGGTGGGGAAAGAGTTAATGAATTTAGACCAACAGCATGTACACAACATATCTACTGGTTTACTATGAGAGGTCCAACCAAAAAGTAGAATTTGAACCTGTTTTCCTCCAAAATGTATCTGGCAGAGCACAAAATGCCACGGTTAAGTGCATCACATAATAGTTTGGGCAATGATTTAGAGTTACCTGGAGGGGCCACCATTCTTTGCCACTTCTGGAACAAACAGGTCTTTAAACAGTCTCTCGGGCTGAGGTTGTACGTCTTGTGTCGAGACATTAACTCTTGCATTGGCTCCAGGATGACACACAACTAGAAGAAACATACAAACACCTGAACACCTATGTCTATGGTTGAATAAAACAGAAATACAGTATGTACCCCAGCTGTCACTGGCATGGCACCCTTCAAAAAGTACATATTGGTACTGTACCCCAAAAGTACATATCTATACCGGATGGTACATAGTAGGATTTTTTTTAAAGGGTACTGCCACAGTGATAGCTGGGGTAAATATTTTGACCATTTTTTTTTAACAGTGTAGTTACTCAACTAGACATAATCCTACATTTTTAGCATGCTAAATTATTATTTGTTCTTATATTCCAACCTTTATTAGCGACACCAAAGTGATGGATTCCATTCCAATGGATAAAATGTACAACACAATATGTAGTAGCTTGAATGTACTGTAGTGCGCTTTGGATAAACATGTCTGCCAAATGTATAAATGTCATTTAATCCCTTCACACAGTGAGCGAAGCTTGAAATTTACACGGATACACACACACACAAATCATTTCCCACTGACAGGATTGTATCCCGACACTGTTGTGTCCTGTCACTTCCACAGGTCCAGGGAAACAATCTCTGGATCTCGGCCCAAAAAGCAGAGCTATTTCTATCCTGAATGCTAGGAAACCTACAAGCTTCCTTGCCCATCTCGCCGGACAGCGGTCGTATTGCGTCCGAGCACAGGAAACATCCTCGTGTGGATCTACAGATAAACGTGTCGAGACAAACGCAGCCTTTTTAGTCGACGCTAATGAGTCACTTTTGAAACGTTGGTATCATTTCTCACGATCCTTGCTTTAAAAATACTTCCAGCAAGAATCCTGAGAAAATTATTCAGTAAAGATCCAAAACAATAAAAAACTAACTCTAGGGGAGCTGGAAGTGAGTATATTTTCAAAAAAAGTGGAGTGTTACTTTAAGTCAATCAAAAAATTATAAATGTTTTACGTGAAGCCAAAGATGAGTTTGCTTTAAAAAACGCTGGGCTATTTTCTACCCATTAGGTTGTAATTTTACATGTGCTTGGTTGTTTTAACCAAAAAATGCTGGGTTGTTTTAACCCATTTCTTGGTCAAATATAAACATTTTCTAAGTGGATTTAACCTAACCGCTGGGTTTGTCCCTTTTTGACCCAACGCTGAGTTAAAAAATATCCTAGCATTTTTTTTTAAACAGAAGAAAAGGCCATGGGAATACATGCCAAATGACATTTATGGTATACAGTTAGAAAACCAGCAAATACCGCACCATGGATCTTTTAAACTTCCCTATCAAAAAGGTCTCTCTTCTCAAGGAAGGCTGATCATGGGCGGTGAAGTATGCAGCGTACACTTCTCCTGTCCTGTCCGGTCCTGTCAACCTGTGCTGAAAATGGCTGAGGATTTGGCTGAGGGCGCACAGACTCGGTGTAACAAGAGCTGCTACTAATCCAAATTTAATTCACAGTTCAGCTCAGACTGCGTCGCTGCGTTTTATCTCTGCGGTTATAAGCGAGGCTGTGCGCTTATTGTGTGGACTAACAGCGGTGAAAAACGCACACAACGGCTGTTTCGAAAACCTTGAAAGGGCCTTTTTTTCCCTGTGGCTTCTCCCAGCAGCTCGCTATAAACAAGTTTGTGTTCGCCGAGACCCACAATGCCGCGTCTCATACGGGAATGCTCATTAATGTTATGCAAATTTTCTCTATCCAATTCATTTTCACTTTCTCTCTTGTTCTCCCATTTGCAAAAACGGAGCTGTCACTCATGCTAAAATGACGAGAATAAACAAAGCCGGCTAATAAATACTGAGCAGCGTTGCGCTGTTAAGACACACGCAATAACACACACATACGCATTTGTTTATCCTGTTAGGGACTTTCCATTGACTCTAATTGTTTTTATGCTGAGCTAATGATATTTCCTATTTCCCCAGTATTTTCATTCAGACATCATTAAGCCATTTTCCTCACAGGGCCTACTGGCTGTTAGGGGACGATGTCTGTGGCTTCCATACTAAATTTTTCTACAGTATATACCACACACTAACACACAGTTGTGACCCTGCCATTGAAAACCCAGCTAAAGTCATTTTGCGATTTACTGTTTTCTACATAAAATCATTGTACATGATGTAAAGGATAACCTTGATATATTTTATACTGACTAAGTAAAGCCATGTATAAGATTGAAACAATGATTTAAACCAAACTTTGATGCTCCTTATCTCATAATTGTGACCAGTCACGGAAAGTAGGGACACAAGTCGGATCTGGGCATTTTGAGTTATTCACAGATTCTGAAAGTGCAGTTTCTAAGCTTTCCAACGATGTGTAACACATGGAAATCTGATAAGATTTGGAGAAGTTGTGGCCATTTGAATATAGGAACTCAGAAATACTCAAACCGAGAAAATCGAGACGAAAGGGACTCTTCTTTTCAGCTGGGGGAGACAATAGGGCTCATTTACATCTCATTTAGCTAAGCCATGCCCCCTGTAAAACCCTTTTTGAGATGTTCTAGCATCATATGTAGTATTTTATGACCAAATGACAACCCGCAAAAATAAACATGACTCTTTTACCTTTGTGGGGATCACAAGTCGAATCAAGTCTGTTTCAGAATATCTAATGACCATATTTGTCCACAAATGCGTATAATCCGTGAAATATAGATTGTTTACATCAGATTTCGCATGAATGTCTGGTAATACAATATAATATATAATCTGAAGACTATTTAAATCGTAACATGTAAGGGTATATGAGCTTACACTCCGTTAAACACATGAACCCGCCTTCAAAGTTTGTATTTAAAATAGGGAAGTAGTATAATAGATCATCCAAACCATAGATATGTATATAAAGGCTAGATGGCTCAAGGCGGAGTCAGCTGTGTCGTCACTTGGCGGCCATCTTAGGTCAGTGCTGCCATAGTGCTGCTCCCTGCTGCTGTGGACGGAAGGTGAGTGACATACGCCAACTAAAATGCTCGTAACTTGCTGAATTCTTGACGGATTTACAAACGGTTTGGTTTTTTACAAACGTTATTAACGTGGCTATAATTCTGGATGCTTTAACATGTTTCATGAATTTTTTATTTATTTTTAGTATACGTATTCAGTGTCATAGGTACATCATTGACGTTTATAACAAACCAATCCGTTTGAAAATCGGTAAAAAATTAAGCAAGTTATGGTCATTTAAAAGTACCTGCATCATTAAAACTCAATGCTACGAGTGAGCGAGCGCCCTGTCCTAAGATGGCCGCCAAAATGCGGACGTTCCACTCAATTGGCCATCAGCGCGGACGAGCCATCTAGCCTTTATATACATATCTATGATCCAAACAGCGCCGTCGAAAACGTGACATCCTTTAGAGAGGTTACCAATGGCTCGCTCGTTCCTCCATCAGCCAATGACTTCATGGAAAATATTGATAGACAAAACATGTAGCCAATTATATGAAGAATACAACGATATCTGTGTAACTTCTGTGTGTTTGGACTCATGCTGCGCTGCAAGAACTGACATACAGATGACGTCAAAGTACCGCGAGAGCGAGTCGAAATTAAACTACTCCGTAAGATTTCTTGAAGAGCTCTCGTGGTACTTTGACGTCTTGACTGCGGCGCCGCATAAAGTCAGTGACGCGGCTGACGTACGATGCGGCTGACTGTTATTTGTTCCGCCCCAGCTTCTTTTATTTTTCTTTTGTTTTGTGCGCCCGAGCTTTACAGTCTGGGGAGACGCAGGCTATAAGTTTGAGAAAAAAAAAAAAAAAAACTTAGCAAACATCTGAGGAACAGGGCAGCGCGTCACTACAGTCACGTGACTTCACGCTCGAGCCGGAAGAGAAGACAATGCTGAATAAAGTCGTAATTCTGCTATTTTTGGACCAAACTGTATTTTCGATGCATCAACACAATCTTACTGACCCACTGATGTCACATGGACTACTTTGATGATGTTTTTATTAACTTTCTGGACATGGAAACCATACATAGATTTTCAATGAAGGGGAAAGCTCTCGGACTAAATCTAACGATAAAACATCTTAAACTGTGTTCCGAAGATGAACGGAGGTCTTCCGAGTTTAGAACGACATAAGGGTGAGTCATTACTTACATTATTTTCATTTTTGGGCGAACTATCCTTATTTAGTAGTCTGTTCCCTTTGGGGGCGGAGGCGAAAACACAAGCTTATACAGTATGTAAATATACACACAGACAATGACGCCCCCCGCTGCACGCTAGAATCTCCGGAAAAACAAACCTATTTTAACCGCAAAATGTACGCTTTTAAATATACAAAAACTGCTATCTCAAACATGGAGAGGCTTCTTCGTGATCTCAACTAACAGATTCTGCAATAAAACGAAAATCACAAATTTCGAAAAAAAAACTTTGTTTCTCATTTTCTCGAAACTTGTGCTGCCGACTTGAGTCCCTGGTTTCCGTGACGGGTCACAATTAGAGGATGATGCTTTAACCTAGATTTCATAGACAGGGTCCAGTTGTAAATACCAGGGTAGTAGCACCCAATACCAACATTGTACTACTGCAGTACTTTATGTACTGTGAGGGACACTGTAGATAAAAAAAATATTTTATTTGTGGTTTCACACACTTATTTCAGTTATCTCCGGCTTACCCTGAGGTAGTTTAGGGTGAAGTTGGTCAGTCCCATACGGGTGATGTTTTTGGAAAGCTGCTCCAGGACTTGAGGGTCTTGTGCCTGCAGATGGACAAATAATGTGGACCACATTAACTAAACAGAAATAACAATCAACCTATATTAGTCATCTGCTATTCTCAATATTGATAGGGTTACATTTTTATACTGGGACAGTAATGCAATTCATATGAATAACTTGAATTACCTTGAACACATTTTTTATCCGGTATGGAGGGTGCTCCAGCTGCCCAATATATATATATTTTTCACCAGAAGTGGAGTTTTGGTATTTGTTTGCTTGCTTGCTTACTGGGAGAATGCTGATATTAGTTTAGCTTAGCGTTTTGTAAATTCTGTTAATATAGCTTCTCTTGTAATAGTCTGGCTTTAACTTTGAAGACGTCACTGTTTAAATTTTGTAGGCGTGTGGTGCTGAGGTGCACTTAGGGGCGGGACACAGCAAAGCTTTTTTATGGGGTTGAAAACGCCTGGAGGACGCCGAATGCCAGCTGTTTTTTCAGCTGAGCGCCAGCTTTCTTCAGCTGAGCGCTTTGGTAGCTGTGATACTTGAGCTGTGAGCCGGTTGGTTGTTGTGATACTTGTCCCGCCCCTTCTCCACTGTGATTGGACGGCTGTGTAAGAACTGACATTGACGAGTGGAGCTTTTCACCCAAAGTTGAATCTCTTTCAACTCTCGATGAGCGCCGGCTTTCAGCACGGAAAAAATCTGCCAGCTGCTGGATGTTTTTAAAAAATGCAGCGCTTCCATTGGAAACAATTGAAAACATGCGCCGGCGGCGGGTGTAAGAGATTTTTTGTGCACGCCCCCCCACTAATGATGTTGTTTCATTTTCTATACGCTTTTTACAATCTACTTACAATGTAACTACAATGTAGTGTTCATGGTATTGTTGCAAATTCTTTATGTAATGTCAAACTCCTGTTATATATATTTTTCTTCTTTAAAGGGCCATTTTCATGTTAGATGGAAAGGCATGTCTAACTTAATATATGACACTTGTTATTTATCATATTAACTCTTTCCCCGCCATTGACAAGTTAACTGGTCAATTAAGAAAAAATGCTTCCCTGACAATGACGAGTATTTCCGGCAATACTTAAAGCAACACTATGTAGTTTCCATGTAAAAATGACTTACGGCTCCCCCATGTGGTTGAAAAGTGCAACAGTGCCTGGTATGAGACACTCTTCTGCAGGCAGG
Source organism: Paramisgurnus dabryanus (assembly GCF_030506205.2). Classification (NCBI taxonomy): domain Eukaryota; kingdom Metazoa; phylum Chordata; class Actinopteri; order Cypriniformes; family Cobitidae; genus Paramisgurnus; species Paramisgurnus dabryanus. Next base: position 27,791,299 of record NC_133352.1, read on the forward strand.
GTAGGGGCGGGGCTGTGTGCTCTACCCTCCACCTCGTCTTTCAGAGTGTGCTTGTAGCAGCTAGGAGGCTGCTCAGGTTGCAGCAGCAGTAAAATTTGTCCAGTTAAGAGTTGTTCTATCACTGAAATAATTTTAGAGACATTATTTAAAGGTTGAAAAACTACATAGTGTTGCTTTAATACAGCTATTATTCACCAAGTGGCGCTCTTCCGAAACTTATAAAACCTGGAAGTATTCCCCTTGAGTAAACAGCTGTATGTCCATGTATGTTTTGAAGATCGCTCTGAATCTGATCTCTATCAAAAGTCCTTTACAAAAAAAGTAATTATCTCAGGTTTTTTTTTTACATTTTATGTTTTTGAAGAAACCTAGCCATATTTGAGTGGTGATAAAAAAGAACTAATGAAGGTAGAATAAAAGGTTTTTTTGTTGTTTTTTTGAAAGCAGAGGGTCTGTTCTTTCATTTGATATATTGTGTTTTTATATATTTAAAGACGAAACATTTTCTGGAAGGCATTAAACTTTTGTGAAAATCATAAAAAATGCTGGTGCTTGATGGCAACTTTTTTTTAAAACGCTGGCGGGGAAAGAGTTAATGATATTGCTTCAATTTCTCTATGCTTTTTACAATGCTGTTCATGATATTGTTGCAAATTCTTTATGTAATGTCAAACTCCTGTTATATATATTTTTTCTTCTTTTAAAGGTGCAGTTTGTAAGATTTTGCAGTAAAATACCCAAAAACCACTAGGCTGTTATATATTTTGTCCAGCGGATTACTATCAATATCTCTAATGTTTTCAACTACTTGTAAATTGTGAGAAAATTGAGAAAATCTAGTGCCGGAAAATACATATTGTATCTTTAAGGGCTATTTTCATGTAAGATGGAAAGGCATGTCTTACTTAATATGACACTTGTTATTTATCATAATTATTGACTACATTAGTCAACGAAAAAGTATATACAATTGTATTAAATTATAATTTATTTAGGAGGACAGTAAAAGTTATGTAAAACTTTACAATAAGTTTGTATTTGTTAAAGGTGGGGTGCATGATCTTTGAAAGCCAATGTTGACATTTGAAATCATTTAAATAAACACGCCCCAACCCAATAGAATCTGGACCTTCTTTTGAAAGACCCTCCCCACACATTCGCAAACCAGGCAATGATGTCGGTTAGTAGACACGCCCCTTACTGCTTACTGGCTACAAGTGTGTTTTGGTACTCAGCCCGACTTCCTTTTCCAAAGCGTTTTTAAAAAATGGTGCACCCCGCCTTTAACAATTAGTTAATGTATTAGCTAACATGAACTAAGATTAATAAATTCTGTAGAAGAATTGTTCATTGTTAGTTCATGTTAATTTTGGCATTTACAATACTAATATATTTATAAAATCAAGCGTTGTAACTGTTAACATTATTAATGCACAATGAACTAACATAAATACTTTATTAACATCAAAAGAATGAATACATGTTGAAAGTGTTACCAAAATGTGCAATATTCTATATTACTATATATTTAACAATGTCCTTCTTGTAAAGCTGCTTTGAAACAATTAAACATTGTAAACACACTGCTATATAAATAAATGTGACTTGACTATATTCACCATCCCAAACCCCCTCTAAAACCAGATCAATAACTAACCACACTAGGCCAGCTTTGGCTATTTTTTTTTAAAGCTGATGGTAAGATCATCCAGATTCCTGAAAACAGATGGCTTTAAGTGGCTTGAACTCTGGGCAATTAAGATCATAAAGCTCCTGTCATGTGACCGGTCAGGAAATTAAATAAACTATAGTGCATCTTAAATGCAGTTCCTCAAGTGAACTTGTATTCTCATTGGTCCTGGTAAGTTGAGTCTGACTTGTGCAACTTTACCCTTGTGGATGAGAATCGGGCTATCAAACACACAGCAACTTTTATACATCCCTGTTTGCACTTTCAAAAATCTTTCAAAGCTCTTTCTCCCTTGTTCACCCACCCTCCATCTTGTGCAGAATACAGTCTATACCCAAAGGGCCCAATTTAAAAGCATGTGAATTTCACATGAGCAGAGTTGCTGTGAACAAACTTTCAAAAACTACCCTGAATCTACAAGACTGAGAGACGAAAATATGTGATTTAAAACTTACCATGGTAAAAATGTATCACAGTTCCCAGTCTGTGAAAACCCAGCTAAAGTTTTTTTTCGTTATTGTTTCAATCAATCATCCTACATAATGTAAATAACATTCTGTAAAAATATAACCTTGATATATTTAATATTGACTGAGTAAGGTCATATCAATGTTTGAAATCAATGAGTGAAATGAAACTTTGATGCTCCTAATCTCATTATTAAATGATGAGACTTTAGTCTGGATTTCACAGAAAGGGTCACATACAGCTGAAAATTCAACATAAAAAGTTAAGATTTTAATGATCGCAATTTTAAGGATGACAGTGCCTATTTTTGGATAATGTAGTAAATTAAATGTTTTAGCTATTTTCAGCTAATAGCTGTATGAATTTACAACTGCATGAATGGTACAGCAAAATCTCTGGTTGGTTGATGATACTGTCATATATTCAAGCCTTATCTTGCTACAGTATGGAAGAGATTTACATCAGAGTAATGTTATTAAACTCACGTGCATGGCAAGAATGCTTCTTGGGATGAGTTCTCGATATTGTCTGATGTTGAAGTGCCATGTTTTAATCCTCATCAGATCGTCAAAGGCAAACTCCAAAATCAATCGGCCCTCCGTACACACCTGGGAATGCAGAAATCAAAATCAATTTCTGTTTTGTGCATTAAATTATTTTTTCTCTGTGACACAAGCTTAATACAGGTGGGAATTTATGGGTAACACTTTACAATAATGTTCATTAGTTAACATTAGTTAACTACATTAGTTAACATGAACTAATGATGAACTGCACTTATACAGCATTTATTAATCTTTATTAATGTTAATTTCAACAATTACTAATACTTTATTGAAATTTGGTTAACGTTAGTTAATGCACTGTGAAATAACATGAACAAACAATGAACAGCTTTATTTCTATAAACTAACATTAACAAAGATTAATAAATACTGTAACAAAAGTATTGCTCATGGTTTGTTCGTGTTAGTTAATACGTTAACTAATGTTAACTAATGAACATTATTATAAAGTGTTACCAAATTAATGTAACCCTGGATCACAAAACCGTCACAAAAACAGTATTAAGTAGCATGGATATATTTGTAAAAAAAAACGCCTTTTTTCTTTTACTCCAAAAATCATTAGGCATTTATGTAAATATTATGTTTCATGAAAATATTTTGTACATTTCCCACAGTAAATATATAAAAACTTTATTTTTATGAGTGGATGCAGTTGGGTGATTCTCGCGAAATTAAGACTTAATGAGGTGTCATGAAACATTTTATCAAAATAAGAAGCATACAGTTAAAAACATCTCTTCATGTAATATTTTGCACATGATTTCAAATGACATCATACAAACCAATTTTGTGTTTTTTTCCACATTTAAGGGGAACATTTTTATTACCGCAACGTGTCCATAACTGGATTTGGGTTCTTTGACATGGAAAATTTATAATAAAAAAATAAAAATAAAATAAAAAGCTTAAGTACATGTTATACTATAAACATTTACTGTAAAGAAACATGTGGTATTTGGTGATCATTGGTAAATGTAGACACAATAATAAGAAATATAAATGTGTTCAAGACATAATTGACTGTGACACTCAAGATGGCTACCAGGTAAGCAGTTCTTATTTAACTATAACTTTTTAGTTCTCATTACCGAAACATGAGTTTGTAAATGCATATATTTAAAGCGACACTATGTAGTTTCCATGTAAAAATGACTTACAGCTCCCCCATGTGGTTGAAAAGCGCTACAGTGCCTGGTATTATGCTGCATTTACACCGACCGCGGTAAGGGCGTGAAGCGCGAGTGATTTCAATGTTAAGTCAATGTGAAGACGCGTTGACGCGCGTCAAGAGGTCCCGCGGCGCGGAAGAGGCGTTCGGCGCGGAAGACGCTTTTCCGCCTCTTTCGCGCGTGAAGCTCGGGCGAAAGGCGCGAATTGAGCGTTGTGCGCGGTACGCGCGGTAAGCGCGAATGGTGCTTTTTGTGCATCTAGCGGTTCACGCGAATTTGCGGCTGACGCCCGAGTTGAAAAATTTGAACTTTGGTGGAATTTCGCGCCGCGGTAACCAATCAGGAGCCTGCTTGCTGCTGTGGTGGCAGCCCCGCCCGGAGTCACTCACTCAACCAAGGCTTGATATTGTCCATAAGCAGACACCCGGAGCTATACGACACAAGTTCTTATTTCTATAGAGGAGACAGGAATAAAAAGGACCTCGCTTGGAAGAGTGTCAGTGAGGACATTGGGCAACCTGGTAATTGTAATACACACTTCACTTTTGAGTCACGTGACGTTTATCGACCCGTGTCGTTTATTTTCCCCATAGTAAGGTTACCAAATACAAACTGGTAACTCTCTCGATAAATGCACAATCAACATCAGTCATTTTGCAAACAGACAACCGCATAGCACTTGCCCCTCCCACAAGAAGCGGAGTTTGCCTCTGACGCGCGTCAAATGCTTGGTTTTTCCGCGCGTCTACTCCGCTCTACACGCGCGAATGCATCCAAATTGTTCAAGCGGCAAACCACGCGCGGTAGACGCGATTTTGACGCCCAAACCGCGTTTGGTGTAAACTCAGCATTAGACACTCTTCTGCAGGAAGGGGGAGGGGCTGGGCTTCCTACCCTCCACCGCCACTTTCAGAGTGTGCTTGTAGCAGCTAGGAGGCTGCTCAGGTTGCAGCAACAGTACAATTTGTCCAGTTAAAAGTTGTTTTATCACTGAAATAATTTTAGAGACATTATTTAAAGGTAAAAAAAACTACATAGTGTTGCTTTAATGTTATATCATGTTGCGGTAATGATAATTCTTGATAATCATAATCTAAAAAATGTAAATTATTCTATAGGAAATATTTTTAAATCCTCAAAAAATAATGGTTATAGTAAGTTCAGACCTTAATTTTATATGTGCAAAAAGAAAAATTGGCTTCAAGGGCTTTTTAAAAATTCTGATGCTGGACACCTTCTAAATCTGGATTTCGTGAGAATCACCCAGTTGCTAAGAACTTTAATTTCTCAATATTTCGATTTTTTGCACCCTTTATTTTCAATACATTTTCATGTATCTCAGCCAAATATTGTCCTATCCTAACAAACCATTCATCAATGAAAATTTTATTTATTTGATGTCAAAATCTCAATGTCAAAAATGTACCCTTATGAGTGGTTTTGTGGTCCAGGTTCATGTACATTACATTCAGTTATCGTTTCTGAGTAGTTTTGCGTTTTAACTACATGACCAAACAGCCATTTCTTAACGAAAAGTGTTTTTGTTACATTCCTGAACTGGAGACCAGGCAAATGGAAATTCTTGAGACAAGCTTGCAAACACAGAACAACATAATGCTGAATAACGCTGAGGTCGTAAACCGTTAGCAATTTTGAAAAATAAAACAACATGAGAAAAACATTTTGCCATTTTAGAGCTGTGGTACTCATAGCCCTCGTGTTCTGTTGCTGGGGCAACCAGAGGATGAGGAGGAAGGGAGGGAGAGGAAGGGGGACTGGAGAGGGAGGGGAGCGTCAGCTGATTAGTTGGCATGGCAACGGCAAAGATGTAATCCCGCCAGAGCCACTCTAATCAATGCCCTCAGCACAGATGGCCTCTGGAGGATCAACAAGGAAAGAGGCTGGCGGGAAAGCGCAACACGGTCACATGATCGCTCTCCTCTTTTTACGTTCTCACACTGTTTCTCTCCAATACTTCTGTTTCTCTTTTTTTGTCTCATTCTTTCTCCATATCTCCTTTTTTTGTGTTCCTCTCACATTCTGCAATATTCTCTCATTACTGTAACATTCAGAGGACCCAGCAAAGTGAAAAAAAGCATCACTCTCATCTAAACTGACGCAGAGTCCCACAGCTCAGCATATGCGCGTCTTTAAAAGTGACAGCTGTTTAAGACATCCATTCATGGAGTAAAATCTATAGTTCTATGGGGACTTCAGGCCTTATGAACTTTTAGACTTTTTCAAACTATTTTTGCAGCAAACTACACGCTTAAAATGCTAGGTTATTTTCAACCCAGTGTTGGTTTATTAAGGGACAAAACTAACATGTAATTTAACCTATGCTGGGTTGTTTCAACCCAAAACGCTGGGTTGTTTTTAACTCATTATTGTGTCAAATCGAAACTTTTTCCGGGTTATTTATCCCAAAACCTGGGTTTGTCACTTTTTGACCCAACGCTGGGTTGAAAATAACCCAGTATTTTTAGAATGTAACAGTGGATACACATGCATGATAGGTTACAATGTCTTCCATCTACATACATAATGGCTTACATATGCAGAACTTGCTTGATAAGGATACAAAATGTATGAAAAGAGAAGAGCTGAGATTTGCAGCTAAAAGAGTGATAGGTCCACTCTCATCTAATGATGAAGTACAAAGGCTCATGTGGATTAGTGTGGATTAGTCTGTATCAGTGTGCCAAAATATTTCAAAGTGTATGATAGACAAAATGGACGCATAAAATCTGTTAAAAATGTGTCATGTTACTGGTATAAGTGCTTCAAATGGCCTCTCTTGATGTATAAACCCTTGAACTAATAGAAATAGGTCAACAGTAGTGGGATCAAAGAGTTAAAAAGTTATAAACTCTGTTAGTCGGATTTATAATAAATTTATAATCAGTAAAAAAGTTTAATAATTGGTTTGACATGCAATTATTCTCTTCCTTTACATTACGTTTGAGCATGTTTTAACATTTTCCAATGATTTTATTTTCGTTTATTGTACCTTTGTGTTCAAACAGTATAGTTATGAAACACATATCACAAAGTCAAAGCGTTTCTCCCGCATTTGCTATTGTAACCATGAAACAAATGATAAACTAAAATATATGATAATGCAGATTGAGCACTGCGTAACAGATTCATAAAAAGCTTTCTCAGCAGAGTCCGATGTGGCCTGTAATATTTCATGAGGATTTCTAATGACCTCCCTCAGTAAACACACACAGGATAATGGCTGCGATTAAACCAGTAAATTATCCTGCCTGTCATGTTTGTTTGTTCTATTAGACAGTTAACGGTGGTATCACAGTCAATGTAAGAACCGAAGGAAACAGATAAACGCTCTGAAGTTATAACAATATAATAAAAACGCAATGTGCAAGCAAAACATGTTTAAAAATCGAGAACCTGACGTCCTCATGTTTGCACATACACCTCATTATTTGTTTGTAACTTTCTTTCTTTCTTTCTTTTTGAGGCAGCATTTACTTATTTGGTTTAAAGGGGACATTTCACTTTTTTAAGATGTCAAATAAATCTTTGTTGTCCTCAGAGTACATGTGTGAAGTTAAAGCTTAAAATACCATATAGATAGATAGATTTGTTATAGCAAGTTAAAATTGTCAATTTGTAGGTGTGTGCAAAAATGTGTCATTTTGGTTGTGTCCTTTTAAATTCAAATGAGCTGATCTCTGCACTAAATGGCAGTGGCATGGTTGGATAGTGCAGATTAAGGGGCGGTATTATCCCCTTCTGACATCACCAGGGGAGCCAAATTTTTACTTATTTTTTCACATGCTTGTGGAGAATGGTTAACCAAAAAGTTACTGGGTTGATCCTATTCACATTTTCTAGGTTGATAAAAACACTGGGGACCCAATTATAGCACTTAAACATGGAAAACGTCAAATTTTCAATTTTTCGTGGAAAACTTTAATTTCCTCCTTTCTTTTTATCTTTCTTTCTCTTTGAGGCAGCATTTCCTAATTTGGTTTAATGTCTTTCTCTCCAACTTTCTTTTATCCTTCTTTCCTTCCCTTGTCTTTTTTTCTTTTTCTTTGAGGCAGCATTCTTAATTTGGTTGAATTTCTTTCATTCTCTCCATCTTTCTTTAATTCTTTCTTTCCTTCCCTCGTCTTTCTTTCTTTCTTTCTTTCTCTTTGAGGCAGCATTTTCTAATTTGGTTTAACTTCTTTCTTTCACTCCATCTTTCTTTAATTCTTTCTTTTCTCCCCTTGTCTTTCTTTCTTTCTTTTACACTGCTGTTCTGTTTATGTCTGAACTTGCATTATTTGTTTGTTTGTTATCTAGCTTTCTTTTGTTAAATTTCTTACTTTCTATCTTTCCTTTTCATTTTTTCTTTCTTTCTCTTTGAGGCAGCATTTACTTATTTGGTTTAACTGCTTTCTTTCTCTCCATCTTTCTTTTATTTTTTCTTTCTTTCTTTCTTTCTCTTTGAGGCAGCATTTATTAATTTGGTTTAACTGCTTTCTTTCTCTACATCTTTCTTTTATTTTTTCTTTCTCTCTTTCTTTCTTTCTTTCTTTCTCTTTGAGGCAGCATTTATTAATTTGGTTTAACTGCTTTCTGTCTCTCCATATTTCTTTTATTCTTTCTTTCTATCTTTCTTTCTCTTTGAGGTAGTATTTATTAATTTGGTTTAACTTCTTTCTTTTTCTCCAACTTTCTTTCATTCTTTCTTTCCTATCCTTGTCTTTCTTTCTTTCTCTTTAATGCAGCCTTTACGCTGTCATTCTGTTCATGTCTAAACTTGCACCTCATTATTTGTTTGTTTGTTATCTAGCTTTCTTTTGTTAAATTTCTTACTTTCTATCTTTCCTTTTCATTTTTTCTTTCTTTCTCTTTGAGGCAGCATTTACTTATTTGGTTTAACTGCTTTCTTTCTCTCCATCTTTCTTTCTTTATCTTTCTTTCTCTTTGAGGCAGCATTTATTAATTTGGTTTAACTGCTTTCTTTCTCTACATCTTTCTTTTATTTTTTCTTTCTATCTTTCTTTCTCTTTAATGCAGCCTTTACGCTATCATTCCGTTCATGTCTAAACTTGCACCTCATTATTTGTTTGTTTGTTAGTTAGCTAATTTTCTTTTGTTTGATTTCTTCCTTTTTTCTTTCTTTCAATCTTTTTTTCTCTTTGAGACATATTTTACTAAATTGGTTTAATTTATTTATTTCTCTCAATCTTTTGTAATTCTTTATTTCCTTCCCTCGTCTTTCTTCCTTTTATTCATTCTCTTTGATGCAGCCTTTACCCTGTCCTTCTGTTTATGTCTGAACTTGCACCTCATTTGTTTGTTAGTTAGCTTTCTTTGTTTTCTTTCTTTCTTTCTTTCTTTCTTTCTTTCTTTCTTTCTTTCAGTCTTTTTGAAGCAGCATTTACTAATTTGGTTTAATTTCTTTCTTTCTTTCCCTCATCTTTCTTTCTTTTTCATTCTTTCTCTTTGATGCAGCCTTTACGCTGTCATTCCGTTCATGTCTAAACTTGCACCTCATTATTTGTTTGTTAGTTAATTTTCTTTCGTTTAATTTCTTTCTATCTTTCTTTTTTAATTTCTTCCCCCTTTTTTTCTTTTGATGCTGACCACATCTTTTCTTATTGACATGTCATAACACACAAACACATGCACTCCCTCTTTCTCTCTCTCTTTAATTCCTTACCTTGGTGAACATTGGCTTGCCGTGCTGCGTGACCATGGTACACTGATCGCAGTCCACAGTGATGCAGGAGTTGTGGAAAGACTCTTTGGAGTGTTTTAGGATGTAATAAAGGTCTGACACACCTCCCTCAAACACCGTGCTGAAGTAACGAGGGATAAGCGTTCGTCCGATCGCTGGGGAGAGAAATCAGAGATTTAATTTACATTCATGCACTGCATAATGATTTCCTTTAATGCATTCTTTAATGACTCTAAATTTCACAACACCTCTTAATTTCCCACTCTTTTTCACACTACATTAGCGAGTGTTGCATTAATAAGATTTCAGACCCACACCCAACATTTAATACATTTTGCAACTCTTAGTTGTTGTTGCATATTTCACACTTACAGCCACTATATAGTGCTAGTGTCCACTGTATGTGCACCATGTAACCCAGTGGTTAGCAAACTGGGGAGCGTCAGAATGTTCCCAAATGGGGGGATCAGATAGTGCCATTTTTTTTAAATACATTAATGTTCAATCAAACCTTAGAAAGATAACTACTAATCAACAGCACTACAATGCATGTATAATTTAATGTTTTGTTTATATCAAATTGTAAGTTTGATTGTTTATTGTCATGAATTTTTCTTTGAGGAGAAGCACCCTACATGGGGTGTGTGTGTTACCTCATAGAAAAACAAAAAAAAAACAACACTACAAACTAAAACCATAATACACTTTAGCACCAGAGATACAGCACTGGGGTTGGACAGTATTTACACGATTTGTGCAAGCATGTTTAGCAACAACAAGTGAAGAAGATTAGTCTAACTGATATGAAGTATGCTAATTTGTTTTTGTGAGCTTCTGTTTATACTAACCTGCAGAGGTCTTATGAAATGTCAGCGACTGAGATTTTTTCTTCCCTGCAGCTGGAGATAATTATGCAACATTGTTTCTTGTTTAACAATAAAAACAGCCTTGTCTGGCTACTGTATGTGGCCTGAGGTATACAGGCATGGTGCACATTTTTTTAGCTTGGATTTTGAAATGACCACAACTTTGCGCAAAACAACATTTCACAATCCATTATTAGGAGAAACATCGCAAAAATGATCAAAATCACTCAATAACATACATTTAACTGCACAGAAAGTGTGGTACACATGCCCGTAGAGACAGCTTGTACTTATGCAAGTGGCTTTGCTGAGTTAACTTATCATTTTAATATTGAAACTGAACGGACGAACGGCCTTATCCAGCTTAGCGTCTGATTCCAGGCAGAAATAATCCATCTTACAGTCAAACTTCCCTTTGAGAGAAATTATGTTTGTGCCACCGGCCCTGAGGGAGCGGAACGGGGTGCTGGATAGGGAAGATGTGGAAAAAGAGTGAGAGAGAACTTCATTTACCAAGCTTTCCTTAAGACAGACGCAACCAGTTTAAAACTGCACGGGCGGACGGAGAAAATGAAATGCTTGCGAACGCCGCCTGTTTCCCAAATTGGCTAAAGTCTGGCATGACTAAATCAACACGTAAATACTTGGCAGGGAGAGAGAGTGAGAAAAATGGGAAGGGGGGCAGCTTGAGCGTTTAAATGAAGGTCTCCCTAGTGGTTAAGACACAGAGCGAGCCTACGAGAGCTGACTGCTAATGAGAGCGCAGGAGAGAGATGGTGTGGTACGAAGAGGGATGATAAAAATAAATATGAAATGCACATGAATGAAAGACTGGTGCAGACATACAGGCGATAAAATGCTATGGGGAGGTACAGAGAGAAAGATACAAAATGAAAGGCTGACAGGCAGGGTGACAGTGAGAGGTGTCTAGTTGAAGGGAGACGTTGTTACTGAGGGCACACCTGACTGCTCACTAAAGTTTTAGAGCGCTGTGGCATATCAGCCCCTGTGCCCAAACACAGAGCATAAAATCACACACACACATAGACCCAAAAAAAGCTGAAATAAGAGATGAGGTATGAAAATATGATTTAATTGGTCCAGATTTCCTGGAGAAATCTACATTATTTCTGCCAAGTCAAGTTGCTCGGATAGCCTAAACCCTTTGTCAATTTTAACATGGTATGGAGAAACCACAGATTCACAGAAAACATGCACCTTTATGCATTGGGCAGTCTCTTACCTCCAATGCAAATGCATTCATGCTATATATTTAATCAGTATGTGTGTTTCCTGGAAATCGAACCTTTTGCATCACTAACACAGTGCTTTCCAAGTTAAGCTATCCTATCCTGAGGTATATTATTCAGGTAAAAAGTAAGACCAATATCCTGGACTGACCTCCAGTGTGACAACAAATATGAAAAAAATACAGTAGTAGATGTTACACATTACACTTGAGATTTTGGCACATTTGGGACAGCTCGGCATCCACTGCCCTATGCTTGGAAAATACAACTAATTCAGAGAAAATTACCAATTACTAATGAGCTTACTTATATTTTTAAGTTGAATTAACTTTAAAGTTTTAAAGGAACATGCCGACTTTTTGGGACTTTAGCTTATTCACCGTATCCCCCAGAGTTAGATAAGTCCATACATACCTTTTCTTCATTGTGCTTGCTATAACTTTGTCTGACGTACACACTGCTAGCTTAGCTTAGCACAAAGACTGCAAGTAAATGGCTCCAGCTAGCATACTGCTCCCAATAAGTGACAAAATAATGCCAACATTTTCCTATTTATATGTTGTGATTTGTATAGTCACAGCGTGTACAAATAACAAGGTCATGTGAGACACAGCCATCTTTTAACCGTATACTTACTGGGAACTATCTTCTCAGAAGGCGAAGCACTGCTACTTGGGCGGAGTGATTAGGGCAACACTTGTGTGAACTCTCTGCTCCTCACCAGGTGGCTTCTCAGGTGCTGTGAGCAAATCACTCCGCCCAGGTAAAAGTGCTTTGCCTTCTAAGAATATAGTTCCCAGTATGTATACGGTTAAAAGATGGCTGTGTCTCATATGACCTTGTTTTTTTTAATTATTACTCTACCAGGCCGTCAGGGCAGCACTGATTTAGCGACATTTACAGTATATAAAAACCTTTAAAATAGGTGAAAAGTAGCCAATCCACCATTGCAAACACAGTTTAGACTGTACGCGCACTGTCTGCGCAATCTCAAATTTTGGGCTGCGCGGACTGTTGTGGACGCGCATACACAGATGTCCCTAGTACATTTTCGTATACCTAGTATAAATTAAGTTAAACCAACAAATCTTATTACACACTGTAAAAAGTGAAAAGTTGGATCAACTTAACTGGTCACCTAAAAATGTTAATTAAATTTTTTCATGTAAAGTGAAATTTTATGTTGAATAAACTTTTATACATTGCATTTACATAATCATTTAGCAGATGCTTTTATCCTAAGCGAATCAGAATGGATGTGTAAAAAACAACACATTAGTGTTGACTCTGGGACAACACACTAAATGCGTTGTCTCAGAATCCACCCATCTCTGTTTTATTATTGAAACAACACATTTTATGTTACTTTTAACACAACTTGTGTTTTAACACAAAATCAACAGAAAATTACACATAATGGGCCCTATCTTGCACCCAGCGCAATTGACTTTGTCAGTGACGCATGTATCATTCGTATTTTGCGCCGGCGCACAGCGGGGTTTTTCCCTCCACAGATGCACGTCAGCAAACTAGGGAATGAACTTGCGCTCCCTGGGCGGTTCAGCGCAAAAAGGAGGCGTGTTGCGGCGCAAACCATCTCTTATGCTATTTTGCAGTTTCAAAAAACAATTGCGCTACTAACCAAAAAAAACTAGTCTAAAGTCAGTGGCGCGTTGCGCGTGGTTCATTATGCTATTTTAAGGGCGCATGCTTGACCATAATGTATAGCGTGCACAACGCGCATACACTTTGCTTATCTAATCTACACAGATGCAACAGTTATTTTTGCAAATCATAAATTGTTACACTTAAAAATATTAATACACGAGATAAGGGGAATCATAGTGGTGAGCATTGTGGTGATATTTTTTATTTATTCTCATGCAAATAACGATTAAAATATTTTCATAACTTTGTTGTGTGGCTGTATTACGTTTATTTTATGTAAATAATAGTTAAAATGTTTTCATAAGAAACCTTAATGTATATGAACTTGATTTGTAAGAGTACTTTGGGGTTGGACCTTGCTTGCGTTTCTTGGGTCCGATTTCAAAGCCCCCAAACCCTTTCAGCGGTGAGGGTGGACGCAGCGATGTCCTCTGCTGGCGTCAAGTCCTGAGGCAGATCCACCTCCCGTTACACGGCGTGCCCGATTTATGCTGGCAAGCGTGGGATTCCCCCGTACAAGAACGTGGGTCTCCTCGGCTGTAAACCGCTCCTGGCGTGCGCCTGGTAAATCCGTCATAATAATAGCAACCCGCCATGGAACTTGCGCCCTTGCGTTTAAAGGGAATGTTGGCTAGCGTTCTGATTGGTTTATTTGACGTTACGCCCAAACCACACCTATGAATAATGAACCTACTTCAGACCAACCTCTTATTGATTTGCGCCCGGCGCAAGAGTTATTTCTCACGCCGGGAAAATAGCAACAGCGCCCAAGATCCGCCCACAAACTCACTTGCGCGTTGCGCTTCGCACTTGCGTTTCAGATCGTTAAAATAGAGCCCAATATGTTAAAAGCTTACCATAAAAAGATGTGTAAAAAAATAACACATCCTTTCTAAGAGTGTAGGTGAACAAACTAAACAGTTGACTTCTGCAGCCTGTACATTACTCAAGAACTAATTTGTAACTTTGTCTGACTAAAAAAAACATGAATGAGATCTTGCTAAGATTTAGATTGGCATTGTATCCTGTAGAGGGAGCTTTTCAAATCTCTCTTTAAAACAGAGGTTTATGCGTATAAGCCACATGCTTTTGTTCCTCTTTTTTGTGCACATTCTGATTGAACTTCAGACTGATTGGCCTATCTACAGAAACGAGTACTCCAGAGATTGGATTAAGCAGTCACTTGTTTCGGCCGACACGTCGCGCAACATATGCCTCTCAAGTAATGTGTACCCAAACACGCAATTTACAAATAATTAACGTGGTGTTAATTAGGCACATTAATTCACGCTGCGCAAAGGCTCCAGGACAGATGCCAACACACGCAGCCAAAAAGACGAGAGAGGAGGGTTCGTTTCAAGTGGAGCGGCAGACGGCAGAGAGCGAAAGGGACACAGATACAGAGCTGGTGGACATACAGAGCGACAGGCATAAAGTAGTTAAATAAAAGACAGAATGAGTAATGATTTGGTATGCCAAACACGAGAGAAGGGTCAGACTATGGAAGGGCACAGCAGAAGTTATTTGAGGATTTTTACTGAAACAGCATAAAATAAAGAAGAAAGAATATTGAAAAGAGGAAAAGATAAATAATGGACAGATCTAACCCAGAGTTGGGCAAAAAGCTGAATTTAAACATTTGGAATATGAATTATTATGGACACACCCAAAAGGATGTTCCAGAGGAATTAGAATTGAAATCAGCAGAAGAAAAATGTAATTTTACAAAAAAATATAATAATAAAGATTTCACTTTGTGAAGTGTTCTTGTAACTCAAGGGTAGAGGATTGTCCTAGCAGCAGAGTTTAATCCCAGGCACACACATACTGATACATGTATATCTGCATGTGGCTTTGGATAAAAGTGTTGGATTTGCATAAATAAATAAAATGTTCATAGCTTCGTCCTCCTGTGATTCTAACGGTAAAGCCTTGCGTTGGCAGTGCCAATGGTCATAGGTTTGATCCCAGGGAATACAAAATGCTGTGTTATTTTTAAACCAGTGTTGGTTCAAAAATGGACAAACTCAGCCGTTGGGTTAAATTAAGCCATGCAATGTTTATATTTGACCCATCAATGGGTTAAAACAATGCTGTATTTTGGGTTGTAACTGAGGGGCAACCTTCCGATCTCTCTGATGAAGCAAATATTGAAGTGACTTAGGGGCCAGTCACACCAAAAGCGTTTATGGCAGTTGCAGGCGCCTTATTTGAAGGATATTCTATGGGCAGGGAGCGTTTGCGCGCTGTTTATGCGCGCTGAGCGCCTTGCGGTTTTTGCCGCCGGCCGCAGCACGCACCTTTGAAGGAGCGCTGATAGCGGAGAAGCGCCCAACGTCATTCGCGTCATGCGTGAGAGGGGTGAATTTTTTTGTAACTCACCCGTTTAAATTATGTTAAGCCTTAAACTTCTGCATAATTAAGGGGGGTGGTCACTTGAGTGACGGTTGAACAGCCACTGCTGTCACTAGAATCGAGCTAGGCGGGCGTGGTTTCAGCAACCGGTCACCTCAGCTTCACCCATGTCCCGCCTCTTTACCCTTTTTTGGTTAACCGTGAGTGATTCGCAATGACGCGCGACCAAGATGGCGACGGCAGAAAATGCCTACTTTAAGCTTCAAAAACCAAATGGGTGATGTCACGGAAGCTACGTCCATATTTTTTTACGTCTATGGTTGTAACAACCCAGAATAGGTTAACTCTTTCGACGCCAGCGTTTAAAAAAAAGTTGCCAAAAAAGTTGAATGCCTTCCAGAAAATGTTCTTATTCAAATATATAAACATACAATATATCAAATGAAAGAACAGACCATCTGCCTTCAAACAACAACAACAAAAACTTTCATCCTACCTTTATTTGTTCCCTTTTTATCATCTTTAAAATATAGGTAGGTTTTTTCAAACATACCAAATTTAGCAAAAAGCAGAGTTTGAACTGTTTGCCCTAAGGGAGTCTTCCAGGTTTTATAAGTTGGATAATCGCGGAAAAACGGATTGCCGGAAATACTCGTCATTGGCAGGGAAGGGTTTTCTCTTAATCGACGAGTTAACTCGTCAATGGTGGGGAAAGAGTTAATTACAACCCAACAGGTTGGGTTCATCCCCTTTGACCCAATGCTGGGTCAAGTGCACATACTGATAAAATTATATTTTGAATGCCCTGTAAGTTGCTTTGAATAAAAGCATCCAGCATATGTATTAACGTAAATTTAAAACCTCAGCACTTTTAATTTTATAAGTGTAGAAACAGATTCTGTGCTATAAAACAGTAGAAATATTAAACACAGAGGCGCTCACAGTGGGTGGCTGTGTTCCCACAGGTGAGGTCCCATTAAAAACAGGTATTTATAGTATATTGCTGGAAAACATGAAAAACTGCAACAGCAGCATCATTAATAGTGTTTCACAATTACAGGAGGGCAACGTTGCACCTACTTATTCAGGTCACATTGTGACTTTCCAAACTGCATAAAGTAAATGAATCCCATCTCTCACAAGAGCTGAACTCTGTTCCCACCGATACAAATACATCGTTATTTATAAAATGCACTTTGTCGTAACGCCACGCAGCAAATATATACACACGTAAAAGTAAAAGAGTCTCAAAGCTTTGTGCAACAGTGAACTTATCAAACAGCACAAATGCGGTTTTACTTATTTGACTTCAATATTGACTGACTGCGAGAGGCATGTGAGATTTTCATTTGGCCCGAGACACTCAGTCAGGGTTCCAAAAAGAGCGTGGTAAAAAAAGAGAAAAGAACAGCTCTCGCCTTGCCCTTCTTTGTCAGTAATTATCTCTCTGGGGACAATCGCTCCATTCCAAAACACAACCCACTCCCTTTTTCTTTCTCTCTCTCTCTCTCTCTCTCTCTCTCTATATATATATATATTTCTTTCTCACACACATCTTCCAAGCCCAAAATGCAAAAGCAGCTAAAAAAATATTCTCCAGTGACTCTATGGTTTCCCTATGTGGAACAACACTCAGATTTAAAGTGTGAATTATGTATAGATAATGATTTGGTATCGGTTCAAATGGAGATGTGAGAATACCGAATCTGGTCCTTTCAGTGAATAGCTTGACAAGGTGAAACTGAAATAATATACACCAGAGAAAGATCTATCAAATCACTGTAAAGTGCAAATTCAAGCAGCTATTTACTATAGAGTAAATAATCCTGCATTTCTTTCCAGAATGCTCTATAAAACAAAGTAAATGGCAATTATTGTAAACAGAATGCAACTTCTTAATCTTAATGTATTTTCATAGGTAAAAGCATACTAAACAAAAAGTAGAATGGAACCAGATACAAATCTAAATGTGTGGGGTACTGTACAGTGATTCAGTAAAGTATTTAGACAATTACTGTAAGCCATACTTAAAAATGTATGAATGTTATAGCATTAGATAACAAGAGAACACACATGCTGATAAAGAAAATGTATAGGTTGAAAGCACTGTACGTCACTTTAGATAAAAGCATTTGCTAAATGAATAAAAGTAAATACAATTTAAAAGGCACTTGAAGAAAGACAGTACAAGCAAAACATTTCACAAAGTTTGGTTGTAAATAATAAAACTATAAATATACAAAAACAGTTAATGACAAAAAGCATTTAAAGGGCGCCTATTATGCTAAATCCACTTTTACAAGGTGTTTGGACGTAATGTGTGTTGGCAGTGTGTGAACACAACCACCCTAAAATGAAAAAAAAAAATCCAACCACTCCTCGTTTTTAAATCTCCATTAAACCAAAGCAGTCTCATTAAACATGGCTTTTTGATTCTCTTATCAATGTGAGGTCATATTGACAAAGCCCCGCCCACTAATAGTCCTGCATTACCATAGTTTCCACCCTTAGCAAGTTGTACTCTGTCCACTAGATACTATTGTCTCAAGGAAGACAGTGAGGCTGTAGCTCATTTGCATTTAAAAGGTACCAATTAGGAGCATTTTGAACATGCTATATCAAATGATCTGTGGGGTATTTTGAGCTAAAACTTCACAGACACATTCTAGGCACACCTGAGACTTATATAACACCTTGTAAAAAGGCCATAATAGGTGCCCTCTAAACACTTCCCAGCAAGCAATAGCCGTCACTTCCGCACCAAGGTTAGCTACAGACCTGATATACTGTAGTCCTGCTATGAATAACTCAATAGCCAAAATAACTTAAAATCTGGTTGTTTTTGCCAAAATAACTTGCAAGTGAGTTTGTTTTCATTTATTTAATTATTTATTTATTTTATTTCTATAATATAAAATGCATTTATATTATATTTATTTTATTTTTGAGCTATGGTATGGTTAGATGTCTATAAATATTTTACTGACAGCTCAAGTTTTTACATTGTTTAAGCTTAGACATCTGGATTGTGTTTGGACAGCTATTAGACGTCTTTTAAATGCAAAATTGCTTGCTCTACGTTTTGTCCTTGTTTGGCAAATCTAGATAACTAAAATAAATAAATAAATAAATATATATTATTATATTATATAATGAAGGAATGAGTAAGGAAAGGACTGAAGATGCACCGACATGAAGAAACACACGCAGCACAAGTGTGGAATTCAGTGCCCAGAATATAAAATATTCATCTTTCAAAAAACTTTAATTCAATCTCTTTTCTCTCCTTCTACCTTTATCCCAAACTCTCAGACTTTCTTCAATGTGAAATGATCTCAAAATGAAATATAATAGGTGAAATGAGAAAAAAATTGAAAGTTAACACGAAATTATAACATCGTCAACAACTTTGCTGTATGCAGAATATTTCACTCCGGAGCTCCGGAGACCTTGGTTGGTCTTTCTGGCTGGTGGTTCCTGCAAACTCAATTCAAATGTCTTTTTAATACTCTCAAGCTGAAGCTTTGATAAATTATAAGGTTGACATAACACAAAAAGCAAAAAAAGGGAACAGTTCCATTATGAAGAATTTTGGTCACAATCTAAATGTATTTTTTTGAGACAGCAGTGTCTTGAATCATCTGTGCTATGGTGACTGATTAAAAATTTGATTGAGCAGATATGAAAGACAGAATTGCGCTGTGATTATGATACACCACAGGAGAATATTTCGACTCATCACATCTCATTGATGTGGAGAAAGGGAGAGACAGAGGTTGTCTGATAGATTCCAACTTCTTTCCTCTCCAGCAGTAATCCCTGAAGACATCCGCGCCAAAACGAAACACAGGCGAACAGCTCCACTCACCCACAACCGCCCTCACAACACGCTTGGCCTCACACCACTGCGTCTCTCTCTCTCTCTCTATCTCTCTGTGTGTGTGTGTGTGTGTGTGCTGTGTTTTCCCATGAGTCCTGATCCACCCCACCCTCCCCCTTCCCCTCCATCCATAATTCAGAAGTTGGCTTGGCCCACTCTCCCTCCCAGCTATACCACATGCCCATGGGGGACATTCTTTCTCAAGGGCTTCCGGATGGATGCCACCACAACCATCAAGCAGTATGACTTCCCATCATGTACCTGACTTGATTAATTGAAATGCCCAGCTTCCATCAACATAAAAACAGTAACTCGGTTGCAGTTCTTCTCTCGTGGTACACGAATCGACGGCCAACATCTACTCTTTTATGCTGTGATCTCTCTCAAGCTTCAACTATTTTCCTACTGCACATAGATGTGTAGATTGTGTCTTAATAGCCAACAATATGCATAATGTTAAATTCTCCCTTGTTTGTAAGTCACTTTGGATAAAAACATTTGCTAAAATGAACACATTTAATGTTTACATCACAAAGTTTTCTGGGTGCCAGAGGTGGACAATAAAGTAATTGTACTTTATCAATGTCTTTTACTTCACTACATTTTAAGCTTAAGCGTAGCATCATATTTTTTATTGCATGAATTTAATACTAATGTCATACAAATCGAATACTTTCTTTTACTTAAGTAAAAACAACAGGTTTTACTTGAGTAAAAGCGAGAAAAAACTAGATGTTCTAAAATAACCATTTCTTTATTACCTCTTAATAGTTTAAAGAGCACATACTAGTGCTGCACAATTAATCGCATCGCAATCGCAATCGCAATGTCAGCCTGTGCAATTATATGACAGCAAAATGTTGCAATTATATTAAATAAATCTATGTGTGGACTTGTTAACACCAACTTTCTGATAACAGTTTGATGATTTTCCTTGCTGTTTAAAAAAAGAAAGAAAAACGAACAAAAAAGGTAGTGCATGTGTGACATGCACCTGTGTGGTGTGCGTCGTCACTTGTGTGTGCGCAGCGCGGAAATACCAGAGCGAAGATGGATGCAGAGGAGGTTGACAGTGATCTGGTAGCTAAAAAAAAAACTCTACGTCTGTTGTATGGCAGTATTTTGGATTTAGGATTACTGACACTGAGCAGTTGCTACATCACGTGGCAATACGAAAACATTTCTAGTTTTACAAATACACATTTTAGCATTATCACTAAACTGTGTGTGGATTTTCCTTAAAACCCATCAAGTTGACTCATGATACCATTTATTATAATCGCAATCGCACATCGCAATATTAGCATGAATAACCGCAATGGGAAAAATTACCCAAATCGTGCAGCCCTAGCACATACCATGCAAAAGCCACTATTACAAGGTGTTTGGACATAAATGTGCGTTGGCAACTAACTACCCTTCAATGAAAAAAATCCACCCACTCCTTTGTTAAAGGATTATTCAATTTTTTTTAAATCCAGATAATTTACTCACCTCCATGTCATCCAAAATGTTGATGTCTTTCTTTGTTCAGTCGAGAAGAAATTATGTTTTTTGAGGAAAACATTCCAGGATTTTTCTCATTTAATGGACTTTATTGGACCCCAACACGTAACAGATTTAATGCAGTATAAAATTGCAGTTTCAACTGAGTTTCAAAGGACTCTAAACGATCCCAAACGAGGCATAAGGGTCTTACCTAGTGAAACGATTGTCATTTTTGACAAGAAAAAGAAAAAATATGCATTTTAAAACCACAACTTCTCTTCTTTCTCCGGTCCTGTGATGCGCCAGCGCGACCTCACGTAATGGCGTAATGCTGTGGAAAGGTCATGTGTTACATATATGAAACACACATTTGCGGAAATTTCTTCTCGACTAAACAAAGAAAGACATCAACATTTTGGATGACATGGGGGTGAGAAAATTATCTGGATTTATTTTAAGAAAATGGACTGATCCTTTAATCTTCATTATACCAAAACATTAGTCATGCTGTTTTGATTCTCTTGTTAATGTGACATCACATGGATAAAGCCCCACCCATGGCCCCTGACTGACTGGTTAATTTTACCCAAAAGCTTTTCTAAATGTGTTTAAAGGCATGCTGTAAAGGCTTATTTATGGAATTAAGCAACGAAAGGTATAAAAGCTAGCCTGGGTGCAAGCCGAACTTAGCCCCGCCCACAACATTTCAGGTCGGGAAGTTTGGTCTGGTGTTGCTCCGTTGTGGCGCAACTATGCTCGAACCAAAGCTGGTCGAACCAATCAAATTGTCAGGGAGGGCTTTATATGAGGATGGACAGATGATCAACAGTAACGTAATCTGTAACATAACTTGCGGTCATTGCCAGCTTATTTTCGGAGTCCCGTGGATGAAGTTCATCTAACTTACAAATGGTAAGAGATAGTCTGACTGTATGGCTTAGGCAATAACTCACAATATCGTGATATGAATGAAATATTGTTGTACAAATAGTAGGTGTCGATGTACATTCGCTAATTCAGACTTAGCACAATCATAATGTTAGTGTCATTGTAGCAAAATAATTAGCAGTTTAGGTTAAGCTGCAAAAGCACATACGCTATTTCAACATACATCACACACTCGGTTGCTCTGATTGGTTGTAGGTCTATCCAATTGAATGTAGGGGTGACCCCGAATAGTCGAAGATTCGATGCATCGATAGGATAAGCCTGATTCGACTACCAATCTCACAGGCGAATCGTCGCAGATGTGTTACGAAATGAGGATCATTCAATTTTGGCCGTGGGTGCACACATTATCTGATCTCACATATAACATCTTTCTCACAATATATTAATATACTGCATATTATGATAATGCTGCAAATAATATGTGAAGTAGCAGCTTTCAATAAATATTTTTAAAATGCTTTAATAAATCCAACAACCCCTGTGACTGGGCTACACGTCCATAAGAGGTTTCCATGTTAATAAACCATTGTCAATTTTTTTCTACATTTAAAAGACAAAGCTGGCAAATTATATTATGCCTTTCCTTCTTTTAATAATTTCTATATTTTATTTTATTTATAAATCACTTTGGGTTATCTGATTTAACTATTTGGCTTGTGTTTTGTTTCCGTGCACTTGAGGCATTTTGCATATTTGTTCTGCACTTTGTTACTTTTGACCTTATTTTATTAACAAAATTGTATTTATTATAAACGTAAATTCTGATCTAATTTAAGTATGTACATTTTGGATAGCTTTTCGTTGTATCGATGTTGCGGTATTGCGTGCTGGCCATGCTTGCGCATGTAATTTAGCCGAACAGGCTAGGTGCTCTGCGTCTCATATTTAGGAGTTCATCAAACTAAACTTTAAAAAACGGATGTTTTTCGACGAGTATAAGTTTTTAAAATGTATTGAAAACAGAGTGGTTATCTTCAAAAGTCAAAAGTTAAACTACAAAACAGGTAAGCCGTTTTTTTTTCGGTGATGAAACGGAAACTAGTATCTGCACCGAACCTATTTCTGCCTGACACGAATGTCTTTCTTGTGATTTAATATTATTGTCGGTCGGTGTTCACTTTCAAATGATAGCAAAGAGATTCCTGAAATAAATAATATCATCCGGTCTTTCTGTATCTAAAGTTAATACAGAGATGATCAAAGTCAAAGCAAGCAAGCAGGTATTTCTGTGCTAAATAATAACGCGTAGTGTCTATAAAATCATTAATTTCAGTGTTTTTCTTGTTATAAATTAACGTTTTGTATATGGTTATATACAACGAATTGTATATAAAGATTAGTTTTTATCATTTACAGTCACAATCACAAATTATTTGTCATTTCTCATTTGTCGGGTTTTTTTGGTCATGACTGCTTTGACGCGCTAAATCTCCAAATTAAATAAAAACACTTAATTGTAGCCGGAGTTTCCAAAGCAGGAACACCTTTGTTATTTTTTTAGGTTTATTTATCAAAATTTATTTTTGTGTGATGGTCTGTAGATCGTGGCTTTAAAATGTTATGAGGAATAATTAAACAAATGTTGCCTTACATTTTACCTTAAAAAAATAAAAATAAAAAATTATATATATATATATATATATATATATATATATATATATATATATATATATATATATATATATATATATATATATATATATATATATATATATAAATGCATCGTCAGTTTTGTCTTCTTTTATTACTTGAAAGACAGTTTTGGTCACTTTATCAGAAAGTTGTTTATGTGTGCTGCTTGTGAAAGAAAATAAAAGTTACCTGGC
The DNA here is from genome assembly GCF_030506205.2 of Paramisgurnus dabryanus. Lineage (NCBI taxonomy): Eukaryota > Metazoa > Chordata > Actinopteri > Cypriniformes > Cobitidae > Paramisgurnus > Paramisgurnus dabryanus. The sequence continues at coordinate 27,815,180 of NC_133352.1, forward strand.
CCCTTCACAACCCATGCACACAAACATAGATGATTCGACTATCGGTCGACTATGGAAAGATTCGACAATTCTGATTCGAATATGTAAATCCTTAGTCGAGGACACCCCTAATTGAATGCAGAGGCATTTTATTTTGTCCTGGTTCGGTTGAAATCAAATATCAGACTCAAATTCTGACTAGTATTCAGCATGACAATGTCAGGCTAGTTAAAAGCACCTAAATTTGTTTATTTGTTTTTTAAAGCACTAGTATACTGTAGTTTTCTAAAAAAACTAAAAGTTCTTAGTAGATCTTAGAAAGCTTCTTCAGTGGCATGAGCTTGAAAAAACCTCAGGTTGAAAATCATCTTTGTAAGAGTATGGGCAGAATGGGATCTTCTGAGGCAATCAATCTTCTGTTTTAGAACCATCTCCAAAGTTTCTGCCACACCGCAGGCCCTTCAAGTCTGTATCATTGTCACTGTCAGGATTCAGTGCGGTGTTTAAGCCTCTCTTAGCCTTCTGCTGGGCTCGAGATGATGCTTGTAGATATGGCCTTGTCTTCGTCGCTGATAAAGTGGACATGGGAAGTCGTGTTCCAAGAGGTAATTCCTCCCTTTGTTCTGCGATCAATCCAACACCCCCTCCCGTTCCTCCTGAGTGAATTACAGTGTGGGATGGGAGGTTCCCTACCGGGTTTGTTTAAATAACCTTCCTCTTTACTGCTGTGCGCACCTGACGCCGGGCCTACAGGAACAGCGTCTCATCTCAGTAGTGATTGAACGCAGCTGAAATTCGAAGAGATTAAGGGTAAAAGACAAAGGGAAGAAAGGTGAAAGTAAGGCAAGAAAGAAAAAAAAAACCAAGAGGAACAAAGACGGACTGATGTAGGGATTTGAATGTTCTGTTCTGAAAATGATTTTCAAGAATAGCCAAAAAAAGTAATTTGTATAAACTAATAATAGTAATAAGGAAAAACTTTAGTTTTTTAAAGTAACGCTTTACAATAAAGTTGTATTTGTTAACATTAGTTAATGCACTACACTGTAAAAAAGATGGTTCAACATGAAAAAACAAGTTACCTGGTTGCCTTAAAATTTGAAGTTTATTCAACTTTAAAATATTAGTTAACTCTAAAAAATAATGTAAAAATTGTTTGAGTAAAAACGTAAGACAACCAAGTAACTTAATTTTTTTAAGTTGAACCACCTTTATTTTTTTACAGTGAAGATAAACATTAACTAACCATAAACAATACTTCTACAGCATTTCCTCAAATCAAATTTCCTTGTTAAATTAGTTATGAATCACCAGCACGCTAGCATCCCATGCTGCAACATTCTGTAAACTACTGACTTAATCAACCGGTGACATAAAAGTTCAGTGAATGGGGACTAGAAGACTTGTGGGACATCAGCAGAAGACTATTTATTTATAAATCCAAACTCAAAAGTGATATTAAAGGGGTTGAGTCGCGATTCCGCACATCATATCAGTACGTCGGGGAAACAGAGCTACATAAACATTTAATATCCTGATGACACACACATATATATCCTCTTTCCATTAGTCTTACATTAGTCCATTATAAAAGAGCCCATCCAAATGCATGCATTATCAATATAGCTAGCTATGTGTCCTTGTGAGTGTTTGTGTACGTCTATGCGCAAAAGCTTGTGCGTTATACACTCACCTGTGTGTGTGTGTCCTTTCTATACTGTCTCCGAAGAGAAAAGCGCCTCTCGTTCATTATGTATGGGACATGTTGACTTTCTGGAAGATTCTGAGCTCGAAAATGCACCAAGCTTCCCATAACTTTTCATTTTTTTATGACTACCAAATCTACCGTGCAGCCTGACTGCGTTTCTGTCCCAATTCATGGCGAAAAAACACACGCAGGTTACAATAACAGTGCATCGCTCACTTTGGAGAGCTTTAATGGATGGACACTGCACTTGTTATTACCCGACGACACGATGGAAACATTTACAGAGACACACTTTTATAAAGTTTTGATACAGCACAAGCCATTCCCCCAATAAATAACTGTGCCTACATTATTAACATATGTAACAAAGACATTACTTTTGTGGATTTACCAGATGCTTTTACCAAAGGTCATACATTTGATCTATGATTATGAGATTATGAGACAAATAGTGACAGCAGCACATTTTCCTTCGCGTCAGGTACCAAAATGTACAAAACAATAGTGCAACCTTACACACACACAGACCAATGCACACACAAGTCTGATGCTGATCCAGAGGTGAATTAAAACAGACGGTAGAGTTGATCTTGTTTTGTTATTGAATAAGGAGCTAAAGGGAGCAGAGAAAAACCCGTCCCATCACACAGCGGTTCTCCTTTTCTGTTGCCCACACACAACCGAAACACTGCCATTACACACATCATTCAGCGCACAAATGCATTAAACATTTCTCTGTAATCTGCAAATAATATCAATTCGGTATCTCAGACATGCCGTGCCGAAGCACACATTCAAGTACAGAAATCATCTTGAGGTTGTTTTGAAACTTGGGCTGTCAGTCATCAGAGACCGGTGTCTTCACCATCACTGGATTGCAGCTGAGTCTGCTCTACCCCCCATACTGTCAATCAAAGCTCTCTCTCTCTCTCTCTCTAGCTCTCTTTATCTCTCTCTGTTTTTTGCTGTGCTTTCCTTAAGCTTTTTTAAACAATAAATCTTCCCATAAAACTAGGGCTGTCAATTGATATTTTTTTATAGATGAAATACATTATAAACTAATCAATCAGTGTATTAAATTTATTGCACATAATGCACATCAATATGTTTTATTTTTTATATAATTAGTTAACTAAATAATGTGTTCATTTGACAGCCCTAGTAAATTTATCAAAACATAATTTAACATTCATGACTAATAAAGAACTCAATTCAACGGCATCACTATCAGATACTCAAATCAGCCCTTGATTCATTTCAAACATAATTCATGAAGCTGATTTATTCACTGAATCAGACGCTTTCATTCACGCAGATGTGTCTTTCTGAAGCAACAACAACCACCGAAGGCCCTGATCCACCTAACAAGCACCTGCAGCATCTCTAACCCAAATCTGCTAATAAATGTGCACCTGATTGTTGTGTTATTGTGTGATGAAGTGCTTCGCTTCAGTGCTGGAAGTTTTTTGAGAGTGTCACAGTTGCAGGAGCATTGCATCAGACTTTGAAACTTGCATTCCCTTAACCCAAAACAAGAACAGGGTTTCACTTCAGTTATTAATTATTCCCCTGCTAATAAACAAAAAATGTGAAGAAAACATCGAAGCACTTCACAGCATTAAAGCATCAGCCACTACTAAAATAAAATAAAAGTTTTTCCTCCCTAGATTATTTCATCAAAATGGTTTTGGCTGTAATGGCATTGGTTGTACTTCTGCATTCACTTTTGGCTCCTGCAGATCAACAAATCACAATCTGAAAAGATTAAACAACTACAGCTTTGCAAATACAGCAAAAATAAAAAAAATCTTAAAAATAGTGTGTACCCGCTGTGTACCCCTTCGAGGCAAAATCCTAACTGAAATGAATCCTGTTGAGTGATGGATTCGGAGTGCTCTACATAGGGAACAGGTTTGGCAGCCGATCTGTAGTTATGATTGCATACATTATATAGTACACATTTTAAACAGTAACTTTGGGGCTGTTTACACTTGGTATTAAGATGTGTTTTCATCGATCGGATCACAAGTGGACAAGAGAAACACATTACGTTTACACCTGGTATTTAAATCCGTCTCTTTTGTCCACTTTCGACCGCATCTGTCCTGAATACTGTGAGGGGACGGTCCGTGAGACGGTGGGCGAGTCTCTCTGCTGTCATTCAAACCAGAGCGGGAGTAATTATACGTTTATATGGACGCAAACTAATATTAAGTCAGAGTCCGCTGCTTGTTTAGCAAGTAAACATGCTCCACATAGTTTTGTACGTGTGTATGTAAGAGCTTTCTCAGAATTTTCAGCGCAATTGATGAAATGGGATCGCGCAACTTTCACACGCTTTCAAAACGAAACTACGGAGATCAGCCGCTTTAGTTTTATCAATGAAAGGCTAAAAATAGCGCTGTTCACCGTATGTTGAAAAAAAAAGATGTAAAACTTGTGTTTAATATCTCAGATTAGATAAATGGGCGGAGAAAAGGCGGTCGCGTGTGGCTGTTCGAACACATTCAACCACATGCGTTCCGCAACTCCAAAGCGATCCGATCGAAAGTGGTTTCGACTACCTCTGGATGTGGTTGAAAGTGGTCGAAAGTGGACGAGCTCAAAACGTTTTGAACACTGTTTACACCTGGCATTAACGTCGTCCACTTGTGATTCGATCGACGAAAACGCATGTTAATGCCAAGTGTTAACAGCCTCTTTAACTAAGTGTAGTTTTTGATACGCTTTAGCTATGATTTTAACTAAGGTAATCTACTTGTTGTTTATTTAGCTTGGTATCAGAAATGAACTACTCTAAAAGGACATTGTTGTTATTGATTCTTTGCTGAGTTTACCGGAAGTTTGTTCCACGAAACCGTTTGTTTATGTTGTTACTGCTGAAACCGTGTATAGAGCGGCTCAGAAGTTTAATTCACAAATACACAACATGTATGTTCTGTATATCTGACAAAAGATAAAAAGATGTTAAATAAGGGAACAAATGAAGAGAGAAGACATAAAACGAACATGACACACCATAAGCTTTAGACCAGCGAATAAAAAAGAGAGAAAAAGTTAAGAGAGAAAAGCGAGTGTGAAAGATAGTGGAGAATGTGAAGCCATTTAAACTAATGCATTTCAATAAACCATCCATTATCTATCCATCCACAATAGTGCTGTGGTGAAACAGCGCCCACAGTTTATTATATGTTTGTGAATATCAGTCCTTCAGTGTCTTTTCTTATTTCGCTTCTAAGGGTGATTTTCATCAGTGCAATGAAGAAATCTGTAAGGATAGTTTTTATTTGTCAACTCTCAATGAGGGCATAAACTATGAAAAAAACCGGTTAAAAAGTGACAATTCACCCCAAAATAAAAGATCTGTCATTATTTATTCTTAGCCGTTACAAACCCATTAGATTTGGAATGGTGGGACAAAAAAAGGATAAAATAAAGTCATGAAAAGTTGATTAAAATAAAAATATTGCACATGCATTACAATACATGATTCAATTTAATTTAAATGTATTACTATAGTGCTTTTAATATATATATATATATATGTGTGTGTATATATATGTATATATGTATATATATATATATATGTATATGTATATGTATATGTATATGTATATTTTTTAAATTTAAACCATTTCAAGAAATGGACATGCTTCAGAAATCATTTCATCCGAAGGCTTGCGTCTACCTCAATATTTTGGAAGATAATACATCAAGGTAAATATACTGAGACTATGATGAGACATGTAGTCAATTAGCATGATCATATATAGTGATCACAACTGTTTGTCTTATATCACCCTGAAGGGGTTTATTTTACAGTAATGACTGTACAGTACATTATCCGGCTTATTACATGGCTACTTAGCAATGAACAAATAAATGGGCATAAAATTACAAATTGATCCGAAATAATTTAATTAGCCAACTTTTAGATTAGCTTACATATTTTCTGAGGTTTCCTGGCAATTACACAGTTTAGCTGCTTATTATCCACACATATATTTTATAGCAAAACGTTGCAAATGAGCAGACAGAATCAGAAAATATTTAGTGAAATTCAGCATGTGAGATGCATCCTTATTTCTAATAAAAATAAACAGGTGATACATCAAAGCGGGATACTTTTATTCTGCAAAGCGTGACATGTTGACAAAAACAGATTAATTATGTTTTATCTCATGTTTTTGAATGTAAACCAGTGGAATGAGTAACTGTAAACATGTCATACAGAGACAAGCAAGAACAAAACAAGCGCACTGATGTGATGCTTTATGCCTTAGCAAAAAATCCTAATGAACCTCTGTGGAGTGAACATAAAGTCATTTATTGAGGACCAAAGCAAACAGTACACAGTGTTGTTTGTGTGTGCGTCAGTGAGTGACAGTGATGAAGTGAGGGTGTATGTTTGTGGCTGAAACTAAGAGAAGTCATTTTTGAAGACTAAAGATGAGCTGTCACAGGAGACGGACCGAGCTTCCCCCGCAATTGTTATGCGGGATTGGTTTCCTTTGGGTTCCCAGAACTTTTGGACTTTCTACTTTTAAAGCCGCCTTTTGACTATAAAATATTACATATACCGCAAATGTAATTAACATACAAACAAGACCTTTGCAAGTATATTGACTACAACTCATTGGGGAAAAGACACTGTTTTAAAATGAGGAAATATGTGAACTAGTGAACGAAGAAAACTCTAAAGACTGATGCTATTGTTATGCAGCACATATTTATATTTTGCATAATAAAAGTATATATTTGTGAATTTACCAGCAGTACAAAGACTTTAGGAAGGGTGGGAGGATTCAGTGAACAGCTAGAGTTTGACTCACTCCTTTGCAACAGGCGAAGCGTTCTGCATGACTAACCAAAAGCAGAGAACTCAATAAGGACAGACAACACTGCTCAAATCATCAGAGGGGCAGAGCGAGAGCGAGAGAGAAAGAACGGGGAGAAAGGGAGATAGGAAAAATGTGTGATGCCTACAGAAGAGAAAGAAGACAAAAATGACTAGCAAGCATACGCAGCCGAAACGAACTTAGTGAGCTAACTGCAAACAATTGAAGAGTTTGGTTCCAAAACACGATAAATGCCATTTAAAAAAATTTTTGTTTAAAAAGTAAATTATTAATTTCACGCAAAATCCAATATCCACCGTGTTATTCTGTCATCTTTTCTCTCTTTTTTCCCAAAACGTGATAAACGCCAGTCTTCCTTCTCTGCAGAATGCAATAAATCTGCCACCAATCACAGCGCACCATTCCAAGCATTGTAAACAACAATGGCGGCGTGTTAAATACACAACAAAATCCTAGTTTTCCTCATCTACTTTGTACTTTGTGATCAACTAACAAACAAAAACAAAATAATAATTTGACGGCATTGATAAACCTGTGGTGGTTTTCTGTGGCGGGGAAGAACCGTAAGCCACTCGGGCACTCGGACGAAGGAAAAATGCCGGCTGTTGCTTGTTCTCACACGACAGCATCAAGTTTCTGTCATGCTAACACATTGACCCCAGGGGATCTTATGAAAAACGTTCCATTATTTTACTCAAAGTCAACGAAAATCGAGCAGGACCAAAACATTTTACAGCTGATCGCAGTCAAAAAAGTTTAGCAACGACGTCCCAAGGATGACATCAGCAATGACAGTGTTCTTAATATGACAAAGTAAGTGTTTTGATTAATGACATTAATGTTTATTTTTTTAATCAGTGCATACCACTAGTCAACTAAATGAATATAACATGACAAAGATGAATGCACATTTATATATTGATTCAATAGATTTATAGCATTTTGAAAAAAAACTTGTCATGGATTTTTTTTGTCATTTTGCGGAAAAAATTATCTGTTTTAATAATAAATCTTTAAAAATCTAATTATTGATTTGAATTTTTAATGTTATTATAACCTAAAGATGCTATGTGAAAGTTTGTAACACAAAATAGTGGTTTTCATCTGGTCACTTTCTTATACATTTTTACCGAAATTAGTCAAAATGGATTTATTGCTTTTTGGAACGAAACTCTTCAATTATTCTCCCTCACAGTCTGATTCTCTACAGTCACATTTAAGACGACCAACCACAGTTTGTTGTTTTTATGTGATGTTTTTCAAAAAGGTAATATGAAAAAATTACCCGGGATGGAATAAACCAGTACGTCATTCCAAGTTATAAGCAACAGCAGTCTCTGTGAATGATTGTGCACTGTCAAAAATGTTCACAAAAAGTCCAAAAGTAATAAGTACTGACAATGTCATGCCTAAATCTATGCAAACAAAGCAACCGATGCAGGATATTTTGTTTACTTGAACCTGCGTCAGACGAAACACTGGAATACTTGAATTTCCAAGATTCAATGGCACGAGACAAAAGGTTTAGTCATGTTTCTTTAACTCATTTTTTGTAATCATGTCCTCTCTGACCTATTTTTCCACTGGCCCCTTTACAACTAAAGTTAGAAAAGATGAAAGATGGAATAGATAATCTTACTGTATCTTTTTGGTCCATCCTCCAGGCAAAATGAAAGCGTCAATGTGGCATCCTCCTCAAAAAACTCTGTAGCAAATGCGTCCCACCACAGACTGTCACTCTCCTGGGTAGATAGAGAGTTATGGTTAGTTAATGACAGTGTGATTGACTCAACCATCTTCACAAATTTATTTTACAAAGTGGGAATGACACAAATGTGCTGTTTTAATATAACCTGAATACTGGAATAGACCATCAATCTAGATATTTTGGTTTACTCATACATTTATTTACTTAAAGGGGACATATCACAAAAATCTGACTTTTTTCATGTTTAAGTGCTATAGTTGGGTCTCCAGTGCTTATATCAACCTAGAAAATGTGGAAAAAGATCAACCCAGTAACTTAGTTTTGGTAAACCATTCTCTGCAACCATGTGAAAAATAAGTCATAGAAGTTTGACTCCCCCGGTGATGTCAGAAGGGGATAATACCGCACCTTAATCTGCACTATCCAATCCTGGCACTGCCATTTAGTACAGAGATCAGCTCATTTGCATTTTAAAGGACACACCCAAAACCTGCACATTCTTGCTCACACATACAAAGTGGGAATTTTAACATGGTATAATAAATTATCTGTTGGGTATTTTGAGCTAAAACTTCACATATGTACTCTGGGGACACCAAAGATTTATTTTACATTTTTAAAATGTCTTGTAAAATATCCCCTTTAAAGGTGCAGTGTGTAATTTTTTGATGGATCTTTTGACAGAAATGCAAAATAATATACAAAACTATATTATCAGTGGTGTATAAAGACCTTTCATAATGAACCGTTATGTGTTTATTACCTTAGAAGGAGAACTTTTTATCTACATACACCGAGGGTCCCCTTACAGGGAAGTTGCCATTTTGTGATGCCATTTTTCTACAGAAGCCCTTAAAGGACAATTTTTTTTACTAAGTTGTCTCCGACGATGACATGTTTGTCCGGTGGTGGATACCGTAGCTTCTCTATGTATTTTTTAAAAGTGAGGGGTGAGCCGTGGACTAAGCCGTTGGTTGCAATTCACAACCTCACCACTAGATGCCGCTAAAATTCACACACTGCACCTTTAAACATCGATAAACATACAACATGTTTTTAATCACTTTTAAATATTTTAACACAACAATTTACAAAGCACATTCATTGAATAATTTCTGAAGGTTTTGCGAGTTGGTAAGGATAATGGGTAAGGGTCTAAAATTATATAAAACATTCAAAACATTTAAATATTTGTGACCTGGTGTGAAAAACAGGGCAAATACTCATTAAGAGCATAAAAGTTTGATTTTGATTTAATAATTGATTTCAATCTTTGACATGATCTTATTCAGTCAATATTAAAGATAAAAAAAGGTAAAGATAAAATTTGATTTGTTAATGTGTTAGCACCTTTACCTTCACACCCTAATGCAATCAAAAAATTAGAAATGTACAATATTGTAAATTATATTTCATAAATAGTTCACTAAAACTTCTTTAGAGTAAAAACTATGCTTTCTTTATGACTTTATTCATTATGATTTTTAGATGACAACCTTCCAAGTAGTGTCTTCTTTCAAATGAGACCACAATTTTGCCTATAGTCACAGTATTGAAGAATTCATAACCTGGAACCAATTTGGTTTTGGTTCTTCATTTCACTGGTTTGTATTTAAGGGGGCAGTGCAGGTTAATAGGTTAATATAATTATCCCTTTAGTCTACACGTAACTGTGTGCTGTCCATTTAAACACTTTCAGACCGAAAGAGGATTGATTTTAAAGGGATCTGGCTTTCGACTCATGTCTAAGTTCTTTCATATTGAAACCGTTTTGCAAGTTCAGTTTAAATAAAAAAACTTACACGTAAAGGACACCAATGCACACTGTAACTAAACGTCTACAAAGCTCCTTAAATCAACACATCCTGCTCTTGCTGAATCCACATCTATTGGAACGGTTTGTTAATTTACTTGAATTCAACTAAGTCAGTCCACTCCATTGGATTGCAAACTAGCTGTGAACATCCTCAGCATATGTAAAATTATACTCCGCCGTGTCGTGTGATTGACGGGACTCTGATTCTAACAGACGTCGTTTAGGCCAACATTGCCATCTAGCCGATGTTGTTTGGTGACAGATCACAAGCTCTCTCAGATGTTTACAATTAGGGCTGTCGACTTCAGGCAGCGTCACGTTGCATAGAGCCTGACCCTGGAGACCTTTAGTCCCGCATCCCATATTGTAGAAGTGCTGCTTTTCAGTGTGGAGGAAATAGTCTAGCCTGCTCTGTGTTTTGGGAGCGAGTCAGTGCTTTATTACAACCTGCCGTCTTAATGTTTGTGAATGATCAGTTTTGACAACGGTGAACGTTTTTTCCATTCAGTAAGGCAAAAGGCTGCCACTGTCCGAGACAGCTGGTTAATATATCACCCGTGACACAAAACACACATTTGTGACAAATACATTGTAAATAATCAAAATACAATTTATAACTGAAATGTACTTCATGCAAAATAAAAGTATTTTCACTAATATTCCTAACGTATGTTATTACCAGGGAATTTGAAGATAAGATTGTTTTTAATTCATCTCTACAGCTGCAATCATACAGTCAGGGTGGATTGTGGGATTGACAGCGATGTAGCAAAAGCATACAGTGCCAAACTGACAGCAATCTGGTGTTGTGAGTGGCTGTCATGGTACAAGTCACAGGTGTTAAATACCACCACATACTGCATTTCTATATTTAAAATATATACTTATAAAATTGGGAAATTGATGTTTTGTTAAAAAGGTTTATAAGCAGGTTTCTGTGGTTATTTTAAAGGTGTGCTATTGAAGCTCATTATCTGGGAATGAAGTACCTCTATTTAATGGCCTACGCTAACATTGTATGTGATAAATCTCTATAGTCGTACTCAGCAGGATATCTGACTTTATCAGATAATCCTGCTTTATTTTGTTTACTCCATTTGTAACTTTCTCTCCATCTTGAACTGTTATGGATTGGCAAAGCTTTTGGCTTAAAAACCACAGTCCTCCCTCAAATCACTTTCTCTCTCTTTCTGAAAAATTATTCTAGAAACGCAGACATTTCTTGTTGGGGCAGGAAAATTTGAACTCGAAAATAGCTGCATCGCACCACAAAGTACAGCATCGACGTAGTAGTGATTGAAACCCCAGCACTGTCTTGATTTACCTTACAGTTCAATATCTCTTTGCAGCTTCATTGATGGTAACTCTTGCACTGAGCTTATCAAACAGTGTTTGTATCAGTGGGTGTTGACTGCTCTCTTTGAGTCTTCATTGATCTTCTGATGCACGGGTCAATAAACGGTGGTTGGGGGGTGGGTTTGCATCTATACAGTCGCTTATTTTACTCTCATCACCAAAGACCTTTGACTTTTGATCAGGTTAGGTCCTGATGCTCCAACTATGTTTGGTAAATAGTTCTGATAGACTCCTAAAGTTTAAGGTTTGGAGCAACTTTTTTATAGTGCGGTGTACTATGACAATCTTAAAAGGTATAGTCGAAGATTTTCCCGAATTTTAGAAAAAGAAAAATTTTTTGAAAAAAAAAAAATAAATGCACATGCGCAACACTCTACCTGCTCCACTTTGGTCTTGTTTCTCTCTGTAGTGGCTTTTCTCTTCTTGTCTAACAATTTGTAGACACTTTTTCTCTTGCGACCCTCAGACATTTTGAAAAAGCACGGTGAAGACGGAAACTGTAGCTCACCACACAAATACACATGAAAGTACACATGCGCAGAAAGGGACGAGCACGTACGACGTCCTACGTAAACATATTACCAGAATGATTGACAACTAGGAGGACCAATAGTCTTGATGATCCACCCGGAAAAAGAAAATCCTCTGCAATACCTTTAAAAAAACCAATACAATTTACAGGCAATTTTTATACACATGCCTACTGAGATATGAAATACTTCCAAGATTTCTTTTGAAATGGCAATGTTATTAGGGCTTAACAGAACTTTAAAAATAATTAATTAAAAGAAAACGAACTTATACCATCAAAGTTGGTATCACAATTCCATGAGGGTCACAAAAACTGATATGTATACATCATCTTAAGGCTGAATAAATAAGCTTTTCTTTAATGTATGGTTTGTTAGGATAGGAGTATATTTGGTTGAGATACAACTATTTGAAAATCTGGAATCTCAGGGTGCAAAAAAAATCTAAATAATGAGAAAGTCACCTATAAAGTAGTCAAAATTAAGTCATTAGCAATACATATTACTAATAATAAAAAAAGATTTCATATATTTATGTTAGGAAATTTTCTCACCGAGTTGCGTATAAATAGCACAAAGTGTAATACATATGCCAAATTCCAATTTGCATATGATACGCCAGTCCTGCCCATTTACTTAAACGGCAAATCTTTTTTTGTCGTTTAATTTATTGGTTTCTCTTTATTTGCTATTCTTTAACAATGTCGCTTGGGTTTATGGTTAGAACAACTTGACATCCTAACCCAAACCCCAATTCTAACCCCAATTCCAAGCGTCCATGGTTTAAAAAAAAGATAAAAACATGGATAAACCTGTATATTTAATAACCTCCTTAAGCAAATCTCATATCTAACCCTAAACAAAAGCGAAAATGGTTTAAAAAAACTGAAAAAAAAAAATTGAGAAACCAATAAATAAAACGACAAAAAAGATGCTGGTTTTGTGGTCCAGAGTCACATACGTAGCTCATTCCTTGCATTAAACTAGCAAACGAACTGACAAGAAGCACAAAATCACAATGTTTTTCACATTTTGTGATGTTTTTACTGAGGGATGGAGCTGCTTCTTGATGACAAAATGATGCATTATTCAATCCTAAACAATCAAATTGCCATAACATATGAAGATGCTCAGATGCAAAAGTCTCTAAATGCCAGCTTTGTCTAAAATGAAATAATGATATTAACCATAGCTTTTGGTTATGTATTTTATATTCATCAAATATTTTCGCTTAAAATCTACTTAATCCTGGCCACAGGCTATTCAGAAATATGTTATGTTTCTTTATTTTTACCTTTGAATTCTGAATTTTCAGCTTTTTAGTGATATTACAACTATGTACTTTCTCTTTTTTTTGTTGAAGTAAACGTGTTTTACAAAAAAAGTTTGCATGCACTTAGAGGGTTTTGCAGCAAAAGACAGTCAGATTTCTAAATACCAATAAAATGACCAAAGTAACATGATGCTCATTTACAAGAAATTTCTCATAATAAATATCTCCTGACATAATCTTCTTTTAGATGTATTTTTGCTTATCATGTACTTTACAATTACACAGGCATTCTGTCAATTGACATTTTAATGTAACGTTCACCAAATGACCCAACTGTTCAAAAATGCTGAAAGGGTAACATTCTCTGAAATGCAGAAATCAAGAACATATGTTAAGATAACAGTGACAAATAATTGAGTTAGCATGTAGCTTAATTACATTACAGTGCCATTGTTTTAATTACTTTGATAAGTTCATTAAGAGAGAACATTAATGACCGCTAACAGCATTATCAGTATCTTCAGCGGGCCGTGGAGTTATAGGATTTCTTTTATCTGGAAGCCAATCTACACTGTCACAATCGATAGGAAATCTGATCGGCCATTTGCACTAATTAACCCTATTTAATGCCTCAGCAGCCTCTGCGGTCGCCCGTAAACTTGTGTGCAGGTGTTCAGGACTATTGTACAGTTAAATAGGACTGCAATTTTTAAAGTTAAACATTATCTCGAATGTCATTAACTAGCAATGTGATGTACATTTATAGTGATATATCCAAGTATATACTGTACATCCCTGTTGGGCCGTTCTTGTGTTTTTGCTCTTGACTGATGGAATAAACCGAAGCCGCTACATTTCAGAGACGTAGATCATGTTTGATAAAGATGACATATAACACAGCCTGGAGAGAGAGTCGGCTATAGATCAGTAATCTGTAGCTGACATTGAAAATGAGAGGTTCCTGCCTTCAGTGCTGATTGTGGCTGTCTGGTGCGCTATAGCTGATAGTGAGCTTTGATGTACGGCACACCGATCGCCCCTTTAGGACCTCAGGTGAACTAACATGGGCGTCTGCATGGGTTGCCTGAAGATAAAGCCGTATTGATTGGAACGTCTAAAGGGATTCATCAAGGTGCCAGTGGTGGCTCTCGACCCAGTCAGCGCTCCGCAGGGGCCAAGCCGCTCGGATTTATGGTAGATCCAAGAGCTTAAAGAGACAACAACGTTCTGTATCCTTGGCAAATAACAATGCCGTGCGTGTTCTTACAACACAGACACACACCAACTGATAAATGGGTTTTGTAGGATCAGTGTGTAAACCCTACTGGCGTTTGCTGGGAAAGTGATATTTCGATAAGTATCGAAATATTTTAGTTTACAATACATTCAGAAAAATGTCCAAAATCTGTCACTGGGATGGTACCTTTAAACCAGTGGTTCTCAACTCCTGTCCTTGGGACCCACTGCTCTGCATATTGTGCATGTCTCCCTTATTTAACACACCTGATTCAGATCATCAGCTCGTTAGGATAGATTCCATGAACTGAACTAAGTGTGTCAGATATGAGAGACATCCAAAATGTGCAGAGCAGTGGGTCCCGAGGACTGGAGTTGAGAACCACTGCATTAAACAGTCCTAATATATGCCTTTCAGATACAAATATGTTCATTTGATGTACCAAAACACATGGGCTAACAGTAGGGGGCACAATAAACATAATGGAGATGACTGGAGACTTAAATATAAACTCAAATAAAAGGAAGACACATTTGATAGAACTAAGAACTGACAAAACACTGGGGCTTCGTCTGAAAGCTTATTCTGCGTTCAGACCGCCACCGGTGAGAGCACCAAAGCTCCGGCGAGCAGCGGCACGGTGCGTCTTGGACGGTGTGAGCATCGAGGAAAGTTGAAATCAGTTCAACTTTACGGTAATGAGCTTTGATGCGGTTCTACGGCAACCAATCTGAAGGCGGAAACATTCAGCGGCAACCAATCGGAAGGTGGACACCTCCAGTTCAAAGGATTCCAGAAAGGGAATTTGAGCGTCAGAGCATCCACTAAACCTTTTCTCTAGCATCATTAGTAGGGCAGTCAGAACTTTTAATGACGCTATCACTGGTGGCGGTGTGAAAGTACAGTTAGGATGCTGACTTGCCTTCGGAGGCACGAAGGCAGCTCAGAGAAACGCATTTGGACACACTTCATAGGCAGCGTAATGGAATTTTATTTGGAAATATAAACAGCTTTGTGATAACTAATCCCATATTTGAAAACTACAACTACTAATTTCTCGCTAGACATACTATTAAAAGGTGTATACGGTGAAAATATAACTTTATTTACACAAAATTTGTGCTCTAGCCAATTCTTGGTCGCATTTTTATTTTCAAACTCGACCAGACTCGTACACAATCCCTGTGTACGCCAACGCATAGATTTGTGGACAGGACAATGGTCCTGTTCCAAATGGCGCACTTCATGTGGACTTTGAGTAAATTGCGGGTGCTTGCTTAGAGCCTGTCCCAATACCTCCCCTTTCCCTACATATTTGCCCTAACCCTTGCATTTGCACGTGTAGGGGTAGGGCGTCCCATTACATTAGGGAACAAGACGGAGTGCTGTTTTACCCTTAGAATCAACCCTCAAAATGTAGTCAGGACGGATGTAGGATTAAAATGAAGTGGGAGATGAAATTACCCAGGATACCTTGCAAACCCAGCGAGACTGGTAGACACGCAGATGCTGCGCTTGAGGTAGGTGAGCACAATCGCTACGCTACTTTCCATATAGTGGTGTCCATTTCATAGGGAAAGTTTTTAACCCCCACTTCCCTCGTTGAGGGGACTTTACTGTCGAGGGCACTCAAAACCAAGTGGAAGTTTTAAGAGGGTAGAAATGGGATGGCCATTAGGTCTACAAGTAAATATGGTGTCCCATCTGTCATTGTTATGCTCACAACAGCGTTCCCTTTGCACCCTTGACACGGTTTTAGCGAATCTGAAGTCTACAAGTCCAGAGTGTGCCATTTGGGACAGGGCCAATGAACGTATCTGAGGAGACAGGAAGTAAACTTAACATGCCTTGATGCCTTCATGCCTTGGAATACTGCCTCTGAAGACAAAATTTTAGAGCTTTCGAACGGAGCCAGGGAAACAGAAGAGTATACGGAGATGATGATCATAGCTGTCAGGTGAAGATGATTACATATGAGGGACAGGTGAGGGAGCATGATGGGAAATGGAGTCTGGAGGAAGATGAATGGAGGAAACAGGCAGGAAAGCAGACACAGAATGTAAGGCTGTGTCCCAAATGGTGCACTTCATGTGACGTGCAGTCTTGTGGACTCATCATGACTGCTGTGTGCGTGTGTCTGTTAAGTCCGTAAGACTGTAGGATGACCCATTTGTCATTTGTAAGTTCATCTTAGAGTATATAACCTAATGGCGCGCAGCATGGAAACAGAGTGTTAAACACTACAGACAGGCTATTAAAACCGCCAGATCTACATATCTTAGCAAGCTTATAAATGAGAATCATAATAACCCTCGTTTCCTCTTTAGCACAGTTGCGAAACTGACTAGAAACAAAGAACAAACAGAAACCAATAGTAAACTTCAACACAATAGTAACGACTTCATGAACTTCTTTTCTAACAAAATTTCGGCTATTAGGGAAAACATCGTAGCTACCCAGGCAGCCACCACTCTACCCATTAGTTCACTTAACACTAGACTACCATACGAACATCTTGATTCATTTAAACCTACTACAATAGATGAGCTCTCTAAACTAGTCACATCATCCAAATCATCGTCCTGTATATTAGACCCCGTTCCCACAAAACTACTTAAAGAAGTATTCCCTGTAGTGTCAACCCCGGTTCTAAATATCTTTAACTCATCGCTAGAAATAGGATACGTTCCAACAGCTTTCAAACTAGCAGTTATTAAACCGCTGATTAAAAAACCACAGCTTGACCAAGGAGAACTTAATAACTTTAGACCAATCTCAAATCTCCCTTTTCTTTCGAAAATATTAGAAAAGGTAGTGGCAAGCCAGTTACGCATATTCTTGACAAATAATAGTACATATGAAAAGTTCCAATCAGGATTCAGGCCCCACCATAGCACAGAGACAGCGTTGCTTAGAGTTACAAATGACCTCCTATTAACATCCGATCGTGGTGAAATCTCAATTCTTATATTACTAGACCTTAGTGCAGCATTTGACACAATAGACCACAGAATCCTACTCAATAGACTAGAAAACTATGTTGGTATCAGTGGTCAGGCGCTAGCCTGGTTTAGGTCATATCTAACCAATCGCTATCACTTTGTTTATGTAAATGAGGAAGAGTCATATCACTCCCTGGTTAAATACGGTGTACCGCAGGGATCAGTTTTAGGTCCTATCCTGTTCTCGTTATACATGTTACCCCTAGGAGACATTATCAGGAAACATAACATAAGTTTTCACTGCTATGCGGATGATACCCAGCTTTACATCTCCTCGCATCCCAGCGAAACACACACGTTTTCTAGGCTAAAAGACTGCATTAGCGATGTTAGTGACTGGATGGCACATAACTTTCTTAAGCTCAACTCCAATAAGACAGAGGTACTTATTATTGAACCAAATCGCTACAAACATAATATGTCAGATTACAAATTGCACATAGATGGCTGTACTGTGGTGCCTTCTTCCACGGTTAGGAACTTAGGTGTGATGTTCGACAGCAACTTATCCTTTGATAGTCATATCGCCAACGTCTGCCGCACAGCATTCTTCCATCTTAGAAATATCTCAAAAATACGCCATATACTGTCTACATCTGACGCAGAGAAGCTTATTCATGCTTTTATGACCTCTAGAATAGACTATTGTAACTCGCTACTCGGGGGATGCCATTCAAATCAGGTCAACAAGCTTCAGCTAGTTCAAAACGCTTCTGCAAGGGTACTTACTCGATCTAAGAAGTATGACCACATAAGCCCAATTCTGGCATCTTTACACTGGCTACCAGTTAAATATCGCATCCAATTTAAAATATCACTAATCACCTACAAAGCTTTAAATGGCTTAGCACCCTCATATCTTAGAGAATTACTATCAGAATACAATCCATCACGCACACTACGGTCGCAAAATTCTGGCCTATTGATTATCCCTAGACTATCAAAAGTGTCTAAAAGTGGAAGATCCTTTTCCTACTTAGCCCCTAAGCTCTGGAATGATTTACCAACCGATGTCCGAGAATCAGACACAGTCGATCATTTTAAATCTAGACTTAAAACTTTTCTCTTCAACAAAGCATTCGCATAATTTGTCTAGTAAAGGTTCTTAACTCGCAATAGTTATTTGCACGGAACAAAGCACTCACGGTCATAACACAGACCAACCAAATAAATAAATAAAAACCTTTTCTGCATGAACACTTAAAATGAATTGCATTAAATAGTTTGCCACCGTTTGCCACTGAACCTGCATTAACGACGACAGTGGGGCTTCTGGCCTTAGTCAAACGGTTTGGCACGTATGATCGGGTTGCGATTTTGGTGCTTTCGTGTGTCTTGTGAATAGTATGCCATACAGACCCGTTTGCCACTGAACCTGCATTAACGACGACAGTGGGGCCTCCAGCCTTAGTCAAACGGGTTGGTATGTATGGTCGGGTTGCGTTTTTCGCGCTTTCGTGTGTCTTGTGAATAGTATGCCATACATACCCGTTTGCCACTGAACCTGCATTAACGACGACAGTGGGGCCTCCAGCCTTAGTCAAACGGGTTGGCACGTATGGTCGGGTTGCGATTTTGTCGCTATCGTAAGTCTTATGAATAGTATGCCATACTGACCCGTTTGCCACTGAACCTGCATTAACGACGACAGTGGGGCCTCCAGCCTTAGTCAAACGGGTTGGCACGTATGGTCGGGTTGCGATTTTGGCGCTATCGTAAGTCTTATGAATAGTATGCCATACAGACCCGTTTGCCACTGAACCTGCATTAACGACGACAGTGGGGCTTCCGGCCTTAGTCAAACGGGTTAACACGTATGGTCGGGTTGCGATGTTTTTGGCGTTTTCTCCTGGTCCTGTAAATGGTATACAATAAAGACCCGTTTGCCACTGAACCTGCATTAACGACGACAGTGGGGCTTTAGGCCTTAGTCAAACGGGTCGTCAGGTTTCATTTTCTCTTAAAGATCGGAAGGTGACCCTTATTTACCATATATACCCTCGCATTGGGCCCCCAATTTGCTAAATCCTCAACTGTGGATAACATAATTATGCCGCAATATTTAGTCTGTCTGGAACTAAGCTGAGTTAAACCACATCACTGTGTGACACTTCAATACATATGAACGGCCGCTACGCTAATACGATTTTGTTTTTCTCTCCCTGTCTCGTCCTCGACCCGAGGACGAGACAAACAGACCCAGTCCCGGTAGATGTGAAAGTTGGCACACCTCTGATCTACTGGCTGTCCTTCAACGTTATGCCCAGCTGATACCTGACCAACGATCACCGGCAGAACCGCTTAATCTCCGCTAAATCTCCATTTCCGTTCTCCCAAGGGTTTTTCCCTCCTAGGACTTATTTTTCCTCGGATAAAAGCCCGGGGTTTTTTTTTTTCTCCTAGGGGGTTTTTCACCCCGGGGAGGCAGCCTTTTTGGGCTTTACCTAGCTTCCTCTTCTATACGTTGCTTTAGTAATACGTGCAATTATAATATTGAGTCATAGCCGCAGCAAATTTAACTGCTCATGCTATCATGTATTTTGTTGTGCTATCTGTCGTTTTCTGTGCTTTTCACTGCTTCTATTTATGTAAAGCTGCTTTGAAACAATTGACTTTTGTGAAAAGCGCTATATAAATAAAATTGAATTGAATTGAATTGTAAGGTGTTAACGTCATTTCCGTTGAACTATCCAAAATGCAAAAGTCTAATGTAAATGAAAGATAAATGAATAAAAATAAAGAATAGCTATACCTTAGTTTGAATTACTATACACTAAACATAAAAAAATAACACCGTTCTTTTATATTGTGATCCAGATATGAATATAGTATCATTGCCAGGTGCATCTAAAAGATGACAGTTATGTATCGCAATGCTCAAAGTCCAACAGCCAGCTATCGTGTGGTTCAACATGTCCTATGAGGAATTTCAACACCTCTTTAAATCGTACCAAGCGGAAGGCAACCCAATCATTCACACAATACATGGAGCGCTGTAAATTGTCTTTATATATCCACATCTGCGAAGTGACATTTAAAAAGTCCTCCGTTAGGCAGACTCCATTTAGACTCACCTTTCAGGATTCATGAAATGTACACAAGGTCTTTGATGAGCTGCGTGGGCAATCACGCGCGGGGTTTGTACAACTGCAGTTGAACTTTTTCCACCTACATATCTGTGACAGCAGCCGACAGATCTTAGAGAACACTAACGGCGTAAACAACCCAAAACTCTGGTAGAAATTTCAGTAAACACGTAAACAATTCATCCATCAAATCATGATACCTCCTTTTGATAAACAATAACCGCAGTCTCCCAGTCCTATGAATATTTTTGGCTGTCTGCTTTATTCTGCCTGCTCTTATTCTGCTGTTCTGTTAAGGTTTGTTGAAGACTAACTAAGTGTTGACAATATTTGGGTCTCTTATAAGGTTATGTGTACATAATCTGAATTATGCAAATGCAATAAGGAACAGGGAAGTGAAATAACGCCCTTCAGAAAGTCTCCAATATAAGAGACACAGACACAATTGTAGGTCATTTCTTCAAAATTCAGAAACATTGCACAGCCCATACAAAAATATATGTGGTGTGCTTGTTGGTTATAGTTCTTTTTAAAGTATGTGTATTATTATTAATAATTTAATAGGAATTTAGCTAAATTTAGACAAAAATATTTTGAGAAACTCAAACAAACACTTATTATTTCCTTTCTTACAGCAGAGCAGAAATTAATTTGGTGCTCATAAATGTCCACCACATCGGATGACAACCTCATCGGATAACAACACAATGACATTCAAGGGTTTTTAAAAACATCATCACTTGTGGCTGAACAAAGGGAATCAAAAATATGATCTGCGTAGAAATTGTCTGAAAACAGGAAGTTGGTAAAAATGGGCGATCCCTCTTTATCTGTTATCAGTGCAACAGTGTAGCCTGGAAGGAACTTTGGGAAAGCCGCAGGAAAAAGGTGGGACTATTGTCCTAGTATCCTGGCAGTTTGAACGCCACCTTATTGTTCCAGATCCATTTTTTACTTCTGTTTTGTTTTCAATATGTCACATATCTGACTGGACCCCATAACCTGTTTTTGTACATTACAGCTGATTGATAAGATAGTGGTGCATTATCTTTATTCCACAGGGAGTAGAAATACAGTTTGAAGATTAAAAATATTACAATTGATGTAGAAGATTAAAATATCAATTATTGTAAAATAATGTAACAAATATGTATTTTCAACCCAGTGTTGGGTTAAAAATGGACAAACACAACCTGGTGGCATGTAATTTAACCTATCCTGTGTTGTTTCAGCCCAAAATGCTGGGTTATTTTTACTCAAGTCCATTGTTGGGTCAAATATAAACATTTTTTGTGTGTTTGTCTCCTTTTAACCCAGCATTTTAGGAAATAAACCTGACATGGCTCAATACAGTATATCAATGATATATTAATGTGTATTATTTTAACAGAAATTGTATAATTCAGTGTCTTTTATGGTGTAGTCTACTTTCAAAAATAAAAACGCGATTAAAATGGGACAAACCCAGCTGTTGGGTTAAATTAACTCACAAAATGGTTATATTTGACCAAACAATGGGTTAAAACTGGCAACCTTCTGATCTCTCTGATGAAGAGTCTTAAACTGCAATTCATCGACTGCACTAGAAGCTGCCTCCAATACCCATAGACCCCCATGTTAAAATGCCCAACAATAATGTTGACAGCCTAATAGAAAATAAGATTTTGATCTTTATAGCTAATTTTGCTCTTCATGACAACTGTGAGGGTGGTGATTTTTTTGCAACTCTGTTTAAATGACATTAACCCTTAAAGTTCTGCATAATTAAGGGCGTGGCCAATTGAGTGACGGGTGAACCTCCACTGCTTTTAGCAACCAGCCACCTCAGCTTCACATGTCCCGCCTCTTTACCCATTTTCAGTTATCCTCAAGCGATGCGTGGTGACGCGCGGCCAAGATGGCGATGACAGGCCCCACCAACTAAAGCCTCCAAAAAAGCTCTTCACAAACCTATGGGTGACGTCATGGACACTATGTCCATATTTTTTACAGTCCATGGTTACAACCTAGTCTAGCATTTTGTGTTGTAACAACCCAGGATATAATATTTCAACCCAAAGGGTTGGATTGGTCCCTGTGTGACCCATCGCTGGGTTGAAAATACCCCAGCATTTTTTAGTGTACAGTTTGGTACTGCCGATACTCATCCCTCCAATGCTGACTGCTTAACAAAGCTTATCAATTTGTGCACATCAATTTATGTAAGACTTATCACAAGCTCTTAAAACACAATCCATTGTCTATCACCTGCTGTTTACAAAATCAATTAACCATCATGTAATATAAATGAAGATGGACATGTTTGGACTGATTTGCCATTTGGTGCCGTTTTAAGCTCTGATGGGACGATGGATGAGCTGATTCAAACAGTGATTGGTTTACCTCAAAGACTTTGAGAGCGAGTTTCTCCACAGTGAAATGCATTATCGATCGCCTTCGGATCAAAACGAAACGTCGACGTGAACCTGCACTTCTCCTTTGCATAAACGCATCCCATTTCAAAACCATTATATAGATTAACACAGCTAAGCTTTCACATGTTTTCGGTGACCTCTTCTACTCAATCTCTGTCATTTGCTCACTTTCTCTAAGCCTCTGAATATTAACCAGCGCTATGCTAATGAGCTCATACCAGCTGAGGTCGACAAAACTCCTCCTCTGAATGTTAACCAGCTTGATCATTTGCATACGCTTAAGCGGCAGGTTAGCCGGCAAACCTCTTAAGCAGCAGCGAACATCTTGGAAAGCCTTAACTGTTCTTACAGCGTTGATGCCTCAAGGCAGGCACGTCCAAGTGCACAAATGTACAAAACCAAGACATGTATTAAATGCTATTGCTTACATGTGCAAACTGTTTATTAAGGAGAGTGCAGGTGTCCAAATAAAAAGAAACAGCACTGAAGTTCTGTAATAAAACAAGCTGTCGGTTTTGCATGTGAAGGTGGAAATTTCCATAGGCAAATCGGTATGTGCTATTAATACTAACTCTGTTCTTGAAAAGTTAGTTTGCAAATGTTTAAGGCGAGGTAGAATGGGAGTGCCTACGGTACTGTAAGTTACATGACTATTTTAGTATTGAGACAGATATTACAGTACATTAAAATGATTACTGAATTAAGGAAACATTTAAACGACTACTATAAAAAAAAAGAAACACGTCTCCTTTAACACATTACAGTCAATTTAATCCAAAAATGAAATTTCTGTCATCATTTACTCACCCTCATGTTGTTACAAACCTGCATACATTTCTTTGTTCTGCTGAACAGAAAGGAAAGTATTTGTAAGGAAGCAGGAAACAGAAGCACCATTGACTTCCATAGTATGAAAAATATTACTACAGTATGGAAGTCAATGGTGCTCAAAAACGGTTTGGTTACAAACATTGCTCAGAATATCTTCCTTTGTGTTCAGCAGATCACAGAAATTAGTACAAGTTTGTAACAACAAGAGGTTGAGTAAATGATGATCATTTTAAGGTGAACTATCCCTTTAAAAATAAAGGTACTATATAAAAGGTTAGCTACAAAACATTTTGTGTTTCCCCAAAAAAACCATACAGTACAGTCAAAGTCTAAAAAACCTTTTTGTGAAAGAGAAACATTCTAGCAAATTTATTTTAAAGAGTGTGTCGGACTCTAACAGTGGTCTGCAACAAACTATTTACCGTTTTTTGGAACTCAGCACCCCTTCTGAAGTTCATGTACTGCCAGCAAATGGGCTGTACAGTGCAAGCCCCGAGACAATAATATACATCAATCACTAGCTTCTGTACACCGAAAACTCTCAGGTCAAGAGTCCGGACTCCTAAAGCCTCTTGTGTTGCTTTCTCGAGCTCTTTCCTGCCTTTGTCCAATACAACTTTCCCTCCAGTCATGTGCGCTGAACCACTGAGATTTTTTTCTAGCGCCAATACATCGATTTGTTAGCCTTTGCTGACTGTCATTAAATGAGTAATGCAGAAATACAGAGCCAAGTAGTTATTAAACACCTTTGCTTGACAGTGGCTACTTTTGCGCTCCGCTCCCCCTGTTGTTGCGCTGTTTGCCTGCAGCCTCTAAACTGAGAAAGTCTGCGTGTCTACATGATGGATGGCTGTGAGGGAAACTCTCCCTTGTAAAATCTGTGCTAAAATTACCACTGCCTTCAATTGCACATCACTGTGCTTGGCTAATAAACATTTCACCGACTGTTTGCAAAGATATTAGGGTTTATGTTATTACGTTTATGCGGTGAGGTGCTGGACCTATGCGTGCTACGAGATATCAGACCTTTCACAAATGTTACTAAAATCAGTTAAGGACTGCGGAGCAAAGATGTTTGTTAGTCGCAGTACGTCTCCCCTCCAAAAAAAAAAAGAAAAATTCTGAGCCTATGACTCAGAGAAGCTCATTGTCTCTATAGGAGGGTAATAAACTTTGCGGGTATGAAACGGGCTTGAACAACAAAAAAGTCAGAACATGTTTTTCTTATTTCTTCAAGAACACACAATCGTGGAGTGCTGTGCAATATTTGTTTCATGAACAGACTGATTTGAGAACAGGACTAGTGCCATTCTTACTTTAATTTATGCTAAAGACCTCTGGTATGGATTTTGTGCCACATTAATTTTGATATCTGCTTTTAATGTGAGGATATTCTGACAGTGAATCTTAAATGAAAAGGAGGCACATACACACACTTTGCTTTCACTTTTAGTGCAGGATCCAACGAAACATGTTGACTTCTTTTGGGAAATTCTTGATTTTTTTACTTTTATTCCGTATTTCTTTCTCTCTATCTGTCTTTCTCTTCCTCCTTCCAGATCTATTTTTCCCCTTTAGTACTCCATCGATTGCAGCAGCTATTTTCACAAGCAACAACGGAGTATCACATTTGTCAACTAAACTCATTGTTATCCTCACAATAAAATCTCTTATCGAGATCTATCACACATGAAAAGATTTAATCTTAGCAAATGCCCTGCCACGACAAAGCGAGGTTGAGAAGATTAAGATGATATATTGACACACGTGTTTATTACAGGCTGTTTGGTGAGTGCCGTTTCAGACTGGAATACTTCAGGGTTCAGGCCACTGTGCATACATTATTCATGATGTTGTGCCAATGCATCTCCGCAATATGGCCAAAACCTTTCTTAAAGTTACAAACACGTGAAACATCAAACACATGAGCCGTGGATCACATAGCCGCTGTGACAGCAACTCTGTATCTTCAATAATCATAATTAATGCTGTCAATGCAAGTTTTTCTGTTAAACGGAGAAGGAATCTGGACGAGAATGTCAAGATTTTCTCTCTATTACTGTACATCAAAAATGTTTATGATCGATCATGATAGTGATTCATTAATACCGACACTGATTTGTGACAGGTTGGTCGAAATACAACGAACACGGCGTCAGGTTTGAGGAGGTGGAGGCTGAGGGTGCAGATCCTAAGGGAATTTGTGCCGGCCAGACGCGTATTGTAACCAGCAGACAGATCTTTCAAGAAACAAGACTGTTTCCCACTGGGATCTACATAATAGACATGCCCCTGTATCACAGCACAAATATTTACAGATATTATTTACAGCTGTTTTACTGTATTTTGAAAGTACTGTCAAGGGGGAAGAGTGCAAGTATTGCACGTTTTAAGAGGATAGATAGATAGATAGATAGATAGATAGATAGATAGATAGATAGATAGATAGATAGATAGATAGATAGATAGATAGATAGATAGATAGATAGAAATTTTAACACATTGTATGTTAACACATTGTAATTCATTTTACTTTAAAATTAAAAGTGACAACACAAGCTGTGTTAAAAGTAATACAAAATGCATTGTTCTAATAACAACATAGATGTGTCCGTTTTTAGATAGATAGATAGATAGATAGATAGATAGATAGATAGATAGATAGATAGATAGATAGATAGATAGATAGATAGATAGATAGATAGATAGATAGATAGATATTCAGACCATCTCAGAAAAAAGTTATTCAAAAGCTATTGAATGCCACCTTTCAACAAAGTTTGTGGTATTAAAATTACTGTAGAACGTCTTACATGACATCAATTCAAAGCAAAGGGTTCTGTTAATTCGTTTAACGCTTGTCCTACATTTAACTAAATGCATTTCTCCATTTAAAGATTAAGTGTGTTGAGGTATCATTATTAAAGTTATTTTAAAAATGTTTACATCGTTCAACCGGTTGTTTAGCAGCTTTAACAGAGAAGCGTCAACCGTCTGCGCTCGTGCGCTCTCTTCATTAACTTCTGCTCCACGTGGATTTTAATAAGCGATCAAAGTGAATGTTGCTAGAGTGCAGTTTGACTAAAGTCCTAAACATGTTTCTGAATGTCGGTCACCATATGTACATTATGTGCTCAAAATGTAAATATGCACACGTCCCTGAAAATAATTTCATGAAAATGTATTGGAATCTTGAGGAAATTCCGTAATATTGAAGCAAGAAAGTGATGCTCGTACACTTGCAACGCAAAACAGTTTACAGTTTGGCTTTTGAAAGAAAGCATCTCCAAAACACAGAGGTTGGGAATAATTCTTAATATGCTTCGTCCGGAGAACTTTCCCAAACTAAACCTGTCACCGTGTCATGAGTGAAGCGATGTCCAAACTCACCTCAGTCCGGGACTGGAGTCGCTTGTTCATCTCATAGATCCGGTACTCAGGTTGCACCATGTACGGCGAGTGTCTCCGGTAGAAGGGTCCAAACGGGGACGAGTAGAACGGGTCGTGAGGATTGTTCGACATGTTGCTTCCGTGTCGCGTTTACAGCAGCGCCAGAGATTCAGCATCCATACAGCGCGCGTGTAAGCTCTCCAAAAGCCGCGAGACAGCAGCAGTCACTGCCTGCACGCTGGAGCGCAGAGATGAGAGCGCGCGCGGAGGAGGAGGGAGAGGAGGAGGAGGGCTGGCCTCTCATTGGATAGCCGCAGGCTGCACTGAAACATTGTTGACGGTGAGCCAGGCAAGTCTTACCATCCCACAAAGCAACCGGCCCTTGTGTAAATGTTTGTTTTTGATAAGATTTTACATCTGTCAGTGTTACACATTCACAGTGATGTAGCCTACACAAGAGAGAGCGGGGCCAATAATTTAAATATTGGTCTAATTGCTTGTTTTCTCTAGCAGTGGTTTTGCCTGTTATATATTTGTATGTTGTATACATATAATGTTTTATCATTGAAACTAAATAACTCATTAAATCATCTACTGATTTTGATAAAAAAAAATTCCACAGAAAGTCATGTGATTACATGACGTTTTGAGCAATTAAAATATTTTGTGCGGAATTTTATTGTTTTGAGTTTCATTATTATGTTGTCATCTACACATCTAAAAAACTCAAAGATCCATCTAACAGGCTATTAGGTTCCCATTGTGACAACTTACCCCACACCAGAAGAATCATTTATGGTTCCCCAAACAACCTTTTGGTCAAAGATTCTTAAAAGAATAATTTTGTTCTCACCTTTATGAACATATATGAATATCTTTTGTGGATGTTAAAGGTTCCAACTGCCCGGACAAAGAACCTTTTAGGAACCTTTATTTTTAATAGCATATGTGGTATGACAACAAATGTCAAAACAATGTCAAAAAGTCTCTCATATATACATCTGGAGACATTAAAAAACCTTCTCATTACACAATCTGAGATGGTTTATTAAACTGTTAGCAGTCATTATACATGTGATTGAGCCAGTGTCTATGCCTTTTAACTATACAAATGACCTTTATAATTTAAACCTAAAGTAATATTGTAACTGGAACTACTTTATATCGGGTTTATGACCACACCTCCATATAACAGAATATTGGTAACACCTGATGCTCTTCTGTGTTACCTATCAGATAAAGTAGACACAGGTAATGTGCAAGTGCTTCCGCATCATTCACAAAATGATCAGAGAGTTATTTAGATAGGTAAAGTTTATTCAATGCCTAATTTTTATGCTAATTTATTAATGAAATGGTGATTGTGTGTATACTTTGCCCACTGATTTTTAAACCAACCCTGACATGCTCTCCAAAACCCATTTCCTCAATTTATGCTAAATTACTCAATGCAATTTTTTTATTCCTATATTGTGTTTTGTTGAAATATTTTAGGGCTAAGATTAAAAAGTCTTAGCCCTCCTAGACAAATGAAAATTCAGCTCCAAACACTTGAGGCAAAGAGATAGGTCATTACCAAATTTTGGGGGGATCTATTAATAAACTCTTAATTAAAAATTACATTATTTAATATCTCAAGAACTTTCCATTGAATATTTCAAGTAGTCGGCTTATTAAGTGCTCAGTTTGACCAGCTTTGATAAAACTTTAGTCTTTTCTTTAGTTGCCATCTCATTTTAATTTTGGATGTAAGGAGAGAGGGGCAGGAATCAGAGTGTTTTTAATTAGAAATAAAAGCTGAGCGTGGAGTTAGTGGTGTAGAGGGAGATATATGTGGTAAGGTGAAAGAGGAAGAGCACTTCTGGGGAAAATCGAAATGGGTCAGGACACATATAGACAATCCTTCGCTGGGCTCCCCGCTGTTACTATGGTAACGTACCATGGTGCGTGGCAGATGCCGCCTTCTCGGCAGGTCTAAACCAAAACACACGCACACACACTCTCACAAACAAATCTTACTGCAGAATTTCTTTGGAAAATAAACTATTAGCTGTATTTACTTGTTTTGTTTATATATGTCGACCTTGAACCTGTTGATAAAATAAACATTGTAAAGTCAAAGTCTGGTGGTCCAAATTTCGCTTAAAATTTAATTTTGATCTTTTATTCATTGTTGTGAATGTTACTGGATTTTTAAAGAGCTTTATTTTGAAGTCTTAAAAGTATAGTCGACGTAACTTTATTGCTTGTAAGCATCCACATAACTACCAATCTTACATCCAGTCCACCACATTTTCCAGAAATGTTTGAACATGTTGCAGCAGATAAAGACAAGCATCATCAATCCTGCGAGAACAATTTACAGTATGATTAAGTGCCTTCATCAACACAAGCAAACTATTGAAATTACTAATGATGGAACAGAGAACTAAGATCTTATTGAGATCTTATTGAGTAACATCTGAGTTGTTGTGATGTGATCTACTGTAAAAGGTTTTGTGGGAACTAAGACTTTACAAAGATCATCACTGCAGGACACAAGAGTGTACAAACAGAGGCATTGAACAATGTGATTTTGACCTAGAACGTGCACACACACACGCACGCACGCACACACACACACACACACACACACACACACGAACGCAAGCACACACACACACATGCACACTAATGTTTTTTGAATATGGATGAAATGTACCCCTGTGCTCGAGGAGGAACTGCTAGTTTTGCTGGAGAATCTCATTAGCATCGTAATAGCTTGCAGCCTTATTTGCATATTGCCAAGAGTGATTTTTTTTCCTTTGGATAAAGGAGAGAGAGAGAGATGGTAAAAAGCAAGCAAAAACTTTGAAGCTCTATATTTTATTTCATTATTTAAGTTAAACAAATTCTAATTGAAAGACGCCTTTCAATTATGTTTCCCAGCTTGTATTAGATACAAATAGTTGACTTGTCGAGCATTTATGAAGAAAACATCCATTACTGCCGAGACAAGCAATATTTAGTTTTTCTCATTAAAATTTCAGTTTCTTACTTAATTAATCTCAAACCTTTTAAAGACAAGTGTGTGACATTGTGAAACATTTTAACATCATGAAGTCAAACAAGGTTTTAAAAGAACTATAATCAACTGAATTGTAATATCTTGATTTTATGTATTTGATCTGTTCTTGTTCTCTGATCTCTGATTTTATTACTGTGCACTTTTTCTACATACTTCATTAACGTTGACCTTTCCCTGCGGTAATTGTGTGTATCTGTTTGTTTAAGTTCCATATATGACATTATTTTAGTAGCATATGGCATGTTTGTGATGTGAAAGCAATATTTAAGGTGAAAATAAATACAGTGACTCACCAACAGCAGCTTCAGAAGTGCATGCAAATATAAATGTTGAATTTAAGTAAAGGTATACAGATTTGGCTGGCTGGCTGTGGATGGATGCTGGGAAGATTATTGCAGGAGTGAATACAGTATAACCACTGGTTTATCCTGATCATCCTATACTCTAAAAAATTAAATTTGTGTCTGTATAATGAGAACCTTTTTTTTGGGGGGGGGGGGTCTAAAGCTATTTCATGCATTTTGACTTATTAGGACTGTTAAAGAGTTGGATTCTTCATGCTTTACATAGGCCAAGTGTCAAAAAAGCAGTATTTCTGTGCCGCAGTTTTTTTGCGAACATGAGAGATTCATACGTAAATCTCTCGTGCTCTATTTCTGTTATGCGCAATTTCAGTGCAGGAAGTACAG